>NC_081415.1:555950434-556250434 GCF_030272615.1 Cryptomeria japonica
ATGCAACACCACTATAAATCACTACAAAATCAACTACAATATGATACACCAGCAAAATATTGCATAACACGAAGAACATCACTGGATCATGAAAAGCACTAAAAAATTGCACAATAATCAATGTAGATCATAAAAAAATAGAAAATAATTAGGAAACATCAACAAGAACATTCAAATGATCTGTAATAGATACACCAACACCACTTATCAAATCTTCATCTATCAACATCTGAAACTCAAGAATGCTCAAACAATAGAAATAATGATACTAGAAATACATGATATATAGAACCATGATATAATGATACTAGAAATACATGATATATAGAACCATGATCACAATAAACTAATCTGCAACCATCGAAACAATAAATCAAAGGAATATGTTGACATCAATGATAACAACATATCCCAGAAGCAGAAATGTCCAACAATTTCCCCCTTTGGCATTGATGGTAATATATGGATGTGAAAAATAATCAATGCAAAGAAAAAAAACATCTCCAACAAACTCACCCTAAGATCAAGCAGATAAAACATTTTTTCACATGCTTTCTCTTCCCCTTTGACATCAATGACAAAGATTCTCAAAATACAAAACCAAACTTACTCTCCCCTTTAGAATTAACAAATCATGATTATAACTAACTCGACTAGACCACAAACAGGCTACTCCATCAATAGAGCAACATAGGCTCATGAATCTAAACAAGAATATAAGATTGTGAAGTCCACCCCCAAGGAAATACTAAACTCTACAAATTACTTATCAAAAGAACCAAACTGCAAATCAGATCATATGATATGATCAATTAAGCTCCTGAATCATTGGAACCAATACATAAAGATATAATGATACTATAAATACATGATATATAGAACCATGATCCCAATAAACTAATTTGCAACCATTGAAACAATAAATCAAAAGGATATGTTGACATCAATGACAACAACATATCCTAGAAGTAGAAATATCCAATAATTTCCCTCTTTGGCATTGATGGTAATATATGGATGTGAAAAAAAATCAATGCAATGAAAAAAAACATCTTCAACAAACTCACCCTAAGATCAAGCAGATAAATTTTTTTTCACATGCTTTCTCTCCCCCTTTGACATCAATGACAAATATTCTAAAAATAGAAAACCAAACTTACTGTCCCCTTTAGAATTAAAAAATCATGATTATAACTAGCTCAACTAGACCACAAATAGACTACTCCATCAACAGAGCAGCATAATCTCATCAATTTGAACAAGAATATAAGACTATGAAGTCCACTGGATTGATACAACTCAATGCATCTAGTCCCCATTAGGAGGAGTAGATACCCCTAACTCTAACTTCACTTCCTCTTGAAAATATAAAAAATTTGATCTTTTGTAGACACATACTCTAACTTCAATTCCTATTCACTAAAGTTTTCTCTCAGGAAATAATACTTGATTGAAACATGTTTAGTCTTTGAATGTTGCACTGGGTTCTTTGGCATATTAATAGCACTATAATTATCACAATATATGATTGTAGGCTTATCATAGATACCTCTAATATCCTTCAACGTTTGTTTTATCCAAACTACCTTAGTGAAGTTATTAGCAGCAACAATGTATTCATCTTTAGCTATAGATAGGGAAACTGAATCTTGTTTCTTACTAGCCCATCAAACCAATTTCTTACCCAAAATGAATGCATTATCAGACGTACTCTTCCAATCATCAATATCACCAACCCAATCAACATCGGTGTAAGAACATAATATAAAATCATCATTCCTCAAATACCATAAACTATAATCCATAGTTCCTTATAGATATTTGAATATCCTCTTTAAAGCAGTGACATGACTATCTTTCAGATCAGTTCGATATCTAGTAACCATGCACATAACATAAATAATGTCAGGTCTAGTTTGAGTTAGGTATAGTAGTCCACCAACCATAGATATGTATAAGGTTTGGTTAGCTTTTAGAGATTCATTATTCTTAGATAATTTGCAGCCAGTCATCATAGGAGTTTTGACTGGTTTATAATCTTCTAATCCAAAATTCTTCAAAAATTCTTTCACATATTTAGTTTGAGATATAAAAATAACTTTTCCAGTCTATGAAATCTTTAAACCTAAGAAAAGTTTCATTTCTCCTATCATAGACATCTCAATTTTTTTTTCATATTACCAAGAAACTTCATACTCAAGTCATTGTCTCCACCAAAAATAATGTCATAAAAAAAAATGCAACAATCAAGAAGTTATTATTCTCAATCTTGAAATATAGATTACTATTAGTAGTACATTTATTAAATCCTAATTGTATCAAATACATATATATTCTATCATACTAGGCTCTAGGGGCTTTTTTCAATCCATAAAGAGTTTTCTTCAATTTGTGTACTATGTCTCCATCATCTCATAATGAGAATCCATCAGATTGCTCAATGTAGACTTCTTCCTCAAGATCACCATTAAAAAAGGTTGACTTGACATCCATCTAATATACCTTCAAATGTTTATAAGCAACATATGCAGCCAATAGTCGAATAGCTTCAAGTCTAGCTACCAGAGAAAAAGTCTTCTCATAATCAATTTCTTCCTTTTGTGAATATCCTTTGCATACCAATCTTGCTTTATATCTAACAACTTCATCGACTTCAATCAATTTATTCTTGAACATCCATTTAGTACCAATCACATTATTGTCTTTAGGTCTAGGCACAAGTTCCCATGTGTTATTCTTTCCAATCTAATTTAATTCTTCTTCCATATCCTTTATCCAATTTTCATCTTTGATAGCCTCAACAACATCCTTAGGTTCAATTTGAGAAATCAAACATACCTCTTCAACAACTAGACTTCTTCTAGTTATTACACCTTTATTTTTATCACCAATGATCTGATTTTCAGAATGATTCAATCTTACATACCTCCGAGTCTTTTGATTATTCTGATTTTTAGGTTCTTGCACCTCTTCACCAGCAACAACAATATCTAGATTAACTGTCTCTACCAAATCATTTTTCTTCAGTTCTTCCATCTGAATTTGTGTTAAAACAACATTTTGATCATCATCATATCTGCATGCTCTAATTTCTTTTACACAATTCATATTAACCTTCACATTTGCACTTTCCACTATGCTTCTCAGTCTCTTATTGTAGCACCAATAGAATTTTCTCTTTGTTGAATATCCCAAGAAAATTCCTTCATCACTTCTGATGAATACTAAGAGGGGGGGTGAATTAGTATTCCCAAACACTTTGAAAAACTCTTCAATAGTTTAGCAGTTAACCAGTATAGTAGATTCAACAATAAACCTGTTAAGATATATATAAACCAAATAACAAATAAATAATTTAACCACAAAAGAACAATCACCATAACACAAGATGTTTGACATGGAAACTCAAATGGGAAAAACCACAGTGAGCAGAAACTCAACAAGTTAACTATCTGTAGAATAGTAACTAGACTGGTTAAGGTCAGACTGGCTAGAGTCTTATAATGTTCTTCATCAAAATAGATCCTATTAGGAATCTACATCTTTGTTAGGAGATAAGTCCTATTAAAGACTACCTATTACAGGATTTCAGATCCACAATTGTGAACCACCTTGTTAGAGGATTTTACAAAGGCTTTGCTGAGCCTACCTAGTTAAGGGCTTCAGAATTGTCGAAGATATGAGTAATCAACAAGTGAAAGATCTATACAATAGCACAATATGCCTAATTAAATCCTTGAAAGCTTCTTGTTAATTCATTTCAGCATTACTTCAATCTTCTATAACTGCACTCTCTATTTCTTTATGTCGCACATGTATCTCACTTCTCTTTCATATACATCTCACACATTTCACACTTCTAAAACTTTAGACATGATGTCCTTATAAAGGAATCTGATTTCATGTCGGCGTAAGGAAATTAGATTACAATTTCCTAGGTGTAGTGCATCTGGACACATTTGGTAACATGACACAAAAACACCACCAAAGTGTTGGTTGATGATAACTCATCACGGATATATACCATTTGGTAACACATCACATACCAGTTGATAACTCATCATATACTGGTTAGTACAATATATTGTTTACCGGTTGGCAAATGAAGACTGGTAAATTTGGAACATAGTGTTCCAGTTAAAAGTAACTTCCACTTGTGATCCTTGTTCCACTTGATGTCCTTGTTTCACTTGATGTCACTATACTGCTTGGGTCTTTAGTCATACTGTTTGGTAAAACATTATCTGCAAGACATCGATAGTCTAAAGACTACATATTTAATAACATACAATACCGGTTTGAACAACTACCAGTTTGAGCATAAATCATACATCAAATAAGTGTATGTCCATCAATGACAATCACAAGTAAACATCATCAAAATACCAACAATCTCCCCCTTTCGCATTGATGGCAACACTTAGGAAAAATTTTGACATCTAAGTGCTCTACAAAAAGAATGTCATAATCAAAATTACTCCCCCTAAGTATATATACTACTCCATTTGCAAAATTTACAAGTAAGTGCAGAAAATGAGAACATTCATCATCATATATCAAAATTTTATATACACTACTCCTTTTTTGCCAACAATGACAAAATAATGCAAAGTATCCCTTTTTACATAAAATAAAATAGAGTAACTGTTCATGACAATAAGGAGTAAAATTTCTCAAAAAAATAATTAAAGTTTTGAGTAGACATGTTCATGTCTATTAACCAAGTCTCAATTAGTAAGGCAGCAATCTTACTTTCAGTCTTCATCTGGAATACAAGTTATTCCATTGCATCAATAGTACTCATCTCTTGAGTCTCTATGATGGATTCTACTTTGAGAAAACATCTTTGAAGTACCTACAGATCTTCAGTTCAGTTGCTGAGCTCTAAGTCCAACCTAGCAGTCTAATGCTAGAGATTATGAACAGTTTGTCCATATGCAGTGAATAGATCATAGGGTAGTTTGAAGCTAGTGATATACCACTATAACTCGGATTGGAGTTCAGCCTTCTATTTAAGCACATCTTAATAAAACAAATGGGGTTGACAGATTTCCCCCAAAAGTAGATTACCCTCTCCCATAGAAACACTAATATCATCTGTCTGCCTCAGTAGCTTGGCCCTGACTTCATCTAATTGCCTGACTAAGGCAATGTTCAACTCCTATTCATGGTTCTTCCTAGCATATACTTGACCCACATCCTCCAAGCATTGTACATGTTCCTCTACTTTGGTACAAAGGATTTTGAGCTTAGACAAAGAGGAGTCGGTACTAGGGAGGTTAGTACCGGGGACTAGACCAGTATGGGTGTCAATAGAAAATTGTATGACATCGTGTTCTTTCTTCTTTTGGATCTCTTCTAGTCTCACTTGGGCAAGTTGTATACTCTAGAGCAGCTTAGTTTCATCATTTGATTGGGTCATCCAAGCAAGAGATAGATCAAGGGATTTAGTTCATTGGTTGCCTTTGGTGTCTATCCTCCTTTCTTGGCTTTGATCTCTACTTTCTTTCTCTTCTCTGCTTCCTTCTCCTCTTCTACTTTTTTATTTTCCTCTTCTTTTAATTTCTCCTCTTCCTTCTTCTTCTTCTCCTCTTCCTTCTTCCTATTTTCCTCTTCCTGCTTCTTCTTCTCCTCTTCCTTCTTCCTATTTTCCTCTTCCTTTTTCTTCTTCTCCTCTTCCTTCTTCCTATTCTCTTCTTCCTTCTCCCTCTTTTCATCTTCCTTGTCCACTTTCTCTTTCTCTTATTTAATGTCCAAGGCATCAACATCAATCAGGTCAATTTTTTCTACTAGTCTTTCACCTTAGCTGTTGAATACCTCATCTGATTTGGCTTTGGATAGGTCAAGTTGTGCTTCGGCTTGCTCAGTGGCTTCAGATATTTGTTGCATCTTGACAACATTTTTGACTTGTATGTGAGTATCCTTTTCCACTTCTAAGGTGTTACCTTCTAGTAACACGAGTCACCTTCTCCTCATAAATAAAATGCCCTTATGTTTATCAATGTTTTCAAATAACTCAGAATTGGAGGCATCGGGAAAGTATTGGGCAAATACTTTCTCCCTTATCTCTTGTTCTCTCTCAATGGAAATGCACCATTTATTGTTTAAAGAATCATACAAAGAATTTTGTGTAACAGATTTAATCTCTGAAGTTGACCTGTCATTAACACATAGATATTTAATGACCTCTTGTTCTACATCCTCTTTTTCACTATCATTAAAATCATCAAAATATTCTTTCAAATCACCAAGAACTTTTCTCCTAATATTCTTTATTGTTCTCTAATAATGTGACATTGGTTTAGAAGAGGTAAAAACAATATTTACCAGTGTAGAGGTTGTTGGTACATTACCGGTGGACTTTGTCTTTTTGCTTTGTGGCTTGGTCTTCTTTGTTTCTACCTCTGGTTTAGTGTCTTCTGAATTTGGTGAGCGAGTCCTGGACTTCCACTTTCACTCAAATAGTTTTATCGGTATGATTTCTGGTTTCTTCTTAGCTGGTGACCGCTTGGTCACTTTAGGACCAGCAGATGTGACTAGTGTCGATACCGATGGTACTACCTTAGGCTTCTTCCGACTAGGTTCCACAACCAGTGTAATCCTCTCCAAATAGGTTTTGGTCCTTTTCTTCTTAGCATCAAGTGGTGAGCTGAATAGAGTAGAAGCATATCCGGTCAATATGTCATTCACCACCTCATATCCCATCAGATCAACTACATCTTTTCTTGGCTCCACTACTTCCATTATGCAGTAATCTATTCTTAATGTAAAACAAATTTCTTCTTCATACTTCTTCACTAAGTCTCCAGATATCCTGACTCTCTAGTTCATCTCCAATATAAATTCATCAAAATACTTATTCAAAATTTTAGGATAAGCGGTTCCAACTATCTGTAGGCTCTCCTTAATCTATCTAGATACCTGTAGGTCATTAGACCATTCTACATCACCGACACTAGGGAAATAACCTTGAAAGTAAAAGAATAAACCGAATTAAATTTGGCCAAACTTAAATATCAGGGACTTGTCCTATTTGATGGATTTCATGTTCTCCATCAATTGCTTTTGTAAACAGGTGCAAAGGTCATATTCTACATTCTCCTTTATCATCCGGTAAGAGGCATGAACCACAACAGTAGGATCAAAATTCATTCTAATGACATTGAATATCCGGTAGTCAATTACCATTCAATCATACTTAACTAGGTCATCTTTTGTGGTATTGACAGTCATTGCCCGCTTGTCACTCTCAGAACTGATGAGTTCTGTCACTTGGGTTTTGGTTATTTTACGCAGAACTAGTACCTCACCAATATTGCTGAATCCAGTTATGGCATGGATTGCCTCCGGTGTGATATCATGTGTCCTTCTTTAAGACAATTAAAGAAAATAGGTTTAAAATTTTGTTTACCTTTACCCTTAGATGTCGATTGCTTATTGGTGCATCACTTTTAGTTTCATAGGTCTCACCTTCCTCATATCCAGAGAAACCAAGTCTGGTAGTATCCTTTGAAGGCTTCACCGATTCCAGCTTTTGCTCTAGCTTAGTAGTACTCTGGTTGAATTTAGCAAGTATCTCCTTTTTCTTAGCAAGTTCCTTGGAAATAACAACATTGGTCTCGATCAAGGTTTCATTCTAAGAAATGGCCATGTTTAGTTCAGCTTGTATCTCTTCTTTTTCCACTTTACCTTCCTTGAGATGAGCAGTAATGGTGTTGATTTCTTGTTTCAACTTGGAGATCTCATGATCCTTGTCTTTTACCAGATATTTAGCTTTTCTCCTATTCTCTAGCTCCTAACTCATTCTGATAGTCAGTCCTTCCAACTCCCTCGTTAGGTTGGTTTTGGATTCATTCAATTTTTTAACTTCTTCAACTAGGGCTTCCATGCCTTCTTTATCGGAAGAACTATTTTCAGTGAGTTCCATCAATTTCTCAACATGCTCTCTTCTCTTGGCTAAAGAGGCTTTATACTTGATTTTTAGTTCAACATAGGCTCTCTCAGCCTGAGCAAGGCGATGACTGAGTTCCTTCACATTGTATTCCCCCATATCTCTTTCCAAGTAGTTAGACTTATAAAAAGGTTTTCTCTGATACCAATTGATGAATACTAAGAGGGGGGCCAAATTAGTATGCCCAAACACTTTGACAAACTCTTCAACAATTTAGCAGTTAATCAGTATAGTAGATTCAACAATAAACTAGTTAAGATATATATAAACCAAATAGAAAATAAAGAATTCACGCACAAAAGCACAATCACCATAACAAAAGATGTTTGACATGGAAACCCACTTGGGAAACACCACGGTGAGAAGAAAATCACAAGTTAACAATCTACAGAATAGTAACTAAACTGGTTAAGGTCAGATTGATTAGAGTCTTATAGTGTTCTTCACCAGAACAGATCTTGTTAGGAATCTAGATCTTTATTAGGAGATAAGTCTTGTTAAAGACTACCCATTATAGGATTTCAGATCCATAGTTGTGAACCACCTTGTTAGAGGATTTAATAAAGGCTTTGTTGAGCCTACCCGGTTAAGGGATTCAGACTTGTCAAAGATATGACTAATCAACAAGTGAAAGATCTATACAGCAATACAGTATGCCTAATTAGATCCTTGAAAGCTTCTTGTTAATGCATTTCAACATTACTTCAGTCTTCTATAAATGCACTCTCTATTTCTTCATGTCGCACATATATCTCACTTCTCTTTCATATACATCTCACACATTTTACACTTCTAAAACTCTAGACATGATGTCCTTATAAAGGAGTTTGATTTCATGTCGGCCTAAAGATATTAGATTACGATTTCCTAGGTGTAGTGGATCTGGACACATTTGGTAACAAGGCACAAAAACACCTCCAAAGCGTTAGTTGATGATAACTCATCATAGATATATACCATTTGGCAACACATCACATACTTGTTGGTAACTCATTGCATACCAGTTAGTGCAATATCTTGTTTACCAGTTGACAAATGAAGACTGGTAAATTTGGAACATAGTGTTCTAGTTAAAAGTAAGTTCTTCTTGCGATCGTCATTCCACTTTATTTCCTTGATCCCCTTGATGTCTCCATACCGCTTGGGTCTTCATTCATGCTATGATCGATAAAACATTATCTACAAGACACTGATAGTCTAAACACTACATATTTAATAACATACAATACTAGTTGGAACAACTACCAGTTTGAGCATAACTCTGCTGGCATATGCACACTCCAATGAGACATTGAAGGTGATTGAAGGTTTTGTCATTGATGGAAACCTTAAAATCCTATGACATTGGAAAGGAATTACACCAGCATCAATAGATCACACTCTACACCGACACTCAGACCACTGGCACCGAGAAAGAAAGGAAGCATATCGGCACAGAGGCCGATAGGATTTTTGATATATTATATTTTCTTTATTATTGTAAAAACTGTGTAAGCTGACTTGGCAAGTTGTAAAATGACTCTTATATATAAGGGAGATCATTGTAGACATTTGGTAATGACATAGGAAAAATTATTAGGCAGACCTATTATGTGAAATATAGGTTAAGGGGATATGTAAAGAATAGAGCAGAAACCAGTACTGAATTTGGCATTGAAGATGCTATTGTAAAGTAGTACAAGTTATTGGATTTGTATAATCCACATTATAACTCAGCGAGACTTCCCATTTGAGTAGTGAGCTCTAGGCACTTGGCCTTCCTGCATATGCAGGCCTCCTATTGTAAGTAATATTCTCTTATTGGCTAGTAAGTGAATATTGTGGGTCACAAATCCCATCGAGGTTTTTCCCACATCAGGTCTCCTCGTTAAATCATTATGTTATGGTGTGATTTTCTTGTGGTTTCTTTCATTTCTATTTATTACTTTATTTCTTGCATACCAGTACACTGTTATAATATGTTTTGCATGTTTTAAGTTGAGAAATTCTAATTACTGGTTAGATATTGATTCACCCCCCCCTCTTAGTATTTGTGGGAATTCTAACAATTGGTATCAAATCTTGGTCCTCTATTTTCAGAAGCCTAATAGCTTGAGGAAGATCTTGACACTAGTAGACATGGAAAATCTGATGAAGCAACTAGAAGCAGCTCTCACAGACTATGATGCAGAAAAATTGAAAAACATCAAACTTGAAGATGATCTAAAGGCAGCTCAGGATATCATTTAGGCACTTCAAGAGAATTTTACCATTACAAGAAACAAGAGAAGAGAATTATGTGAAAAGTTGAAAGATGAGAATGATGAAAAGAAATTACTTAATGATGAGATAGGCAAGTTGAAACTGGAGAACATAACAATGAACAATGAGATGCAAGATATGACCATGAGATTCTGCAAAGTAACTGAACATAGGAAAAAGACTGAAGAAGAATTGACCAAAAGACTAAGTGATGTAGCAAATGAGAACACAAGACTTAGCTATGAAAATGACCTATTGAAGACAGATCTGATGCATACATAGAATGACTCCAATGAACTGATGAGATAGAAACAGATCTTACAAAGAGAATTGGATATTACAAATCAACACAAAGACAAACTCAAGAAAAGCTTAGAATAACTTGGTGACTTATTGAAGATTCAGAAACCTAATGGCGATACTTGCGAAATTGGCTTTGAAGCAAGAGAAAGCTCTGGTACTACAAACACTTAGGATCACAACAAACCGGTAAGACAACCTAATGCTTATAAATTCAATGGAAAATGCTTTAGCTGTAATAAGTATGGGCATAGAGAAAATCAATGTAGATCTAGAAATTATCAGAACATCAACACACCCACCGGTCAATGCTCAAAATGTAACAAAGTTGGTCACAACTCTGAAAATTATAGAATGAATGTAAGATGTTATGTTTGTGGAAGATTTGGACACTTATCTAATCAATGTAGAACACAAATCGGCATAGGTTATGGAAAATCTATTCAGAAAAACAATGTGACTTTTTATGCATGTAACAAGATTGGGCATATTGCAAAATTCTATAGGAGTAAAGGATCACTAGCAGACAACAAAAGTTCTAGCTTGAAAGGGAAAGAAAAAGTTGAAGAGGTTAAGCAAGAATTCTCAAAACAATGGATTAGAAAAGCTGATCTAAATGTTGGGAATACTCCTCCACCAATAGGACCAATCAATGCTTCACTGGTAGGATAGAGTAATGCTTCATCGACAGGATAGAGTAGTGCTTCACCAATAGAAAAAAGTAGTACTCCATCAGCAAGAAGCTCTTCATCAAACTGAAGGAAATCTTCTTTGAGGGTTTGGCAATAAATGAGACATATGCTACTATTCCCTTAGTTAGAGATGAGAAGTTGGAAAATACTTCATTACTAGCAGACAATGTTAAGTGACTACTTAACTGGCATGCATTAAATGTGGTAGATGGCAAATAAACATTATAAAATTGTGGTTTTGGCTCCATTTCACTTCACCAAGATTTCAAACATTCGAAGAGAGCGATATTTGCAAAGCTAAGGGATTTCAAGAAAAGAGGTGAAGCACTTCAAGCAATCAATCCATCCAAAGTTAGAAAAAGGTATTTATCAACATAGCATCCACCTCTGCACTTGAACATATAGAAAACCCTACTATAGTCGAGGTTATAAAATGCCCTAGGCCCGTGTTTCAATTAGTTCTTCAAGTAGCAAAGAAATATGATACTGTAGGTGCTTTTTCTCAAATTCCAAAAGGAGTTGTCTATGTTGAAGACCCCAGACTTTACATCCACTGCAACATAGAGGAACTAAGAAATGAAGAAATCAAAATAATGTATAAATCTATCATATGTGATGAATCTAGAAATGTAAAACTGGAACACAAAGTCATTAAAACCCTAGGATTTACTAAAATCCTCTGCATTCCTCCCAAGGATGTGATTAGGATAGTCTTAAGCAAGGTACATGGTGAATTTTTCTGGTTAGATGCAATTCACAAAATTACCAAGGAAGTTGTCAAAGCAGTGACAGGGTTACCCTCAACCAATAAAAGGCCCAACAAGACTAAAAAGGTCTCAAATGAGCTAGTAACTAATCTAATTGGTGCAACATCTAACAAAAGGTCCTTGACAGTCAATGATGTAACCAACACAAATGTGAGATTTATTAGAATGATATTAGGGTATAAGGCAACTCATGCAAATAGACTCAATTTAGTTTCAAGTTTATGCATTAAGAGTGCTTATGACATGATCACAGATAATGTAAAGATTGATATATGTGAGTCATTGAAGGATGAGTTAATTGACAACCTAGGCAAGAATAAGAAGGATAAGAAGGATAAGAATGAAACTTTTAGGTTTGGAAATCTACTTGTATGCTTGATGCTACACATAACCAAATAGGTTCCTGGTATAGGCTATAAAGAAATTGGATTTGATATACCGGTAGGTAAACAACTAACAGAACTATTCAACAATATGGGAGAAGATAAGGAAAACAATATCCATGAACACTTTCAAGCATTAAAGGCCAAAATGAAGAAGAGAATTACATTGTCATAGAAAATTGTTGACAAGTATAAGGATAACATATGCTTTATAATAGAAAAGGATGAGATATGGATAGAAGTAGTCATCCTAAGGATAATTTGGGTAACAGAAATGGGTTATGAGAGTAATGACCTTATCATTGAAACTTATGCTAAAGCACTTCTGAAAGCACCAAATGAACCAAAGGAAGAAGTATTTGGTAGTACTAAGACCATAGAAAAACAAATTCAATCTAAGAAAAGAGTGAAAAAGGTTGAAGCAGTTGTGAGAAGAGGTTCTAGACAGGCAAAGGCCATTAAAGAAGATGTGATGAAACAAACCGGTATCACTGAGGATGAGTTAGCAGCCCCATAGCCTGAAACTCACCTATCACCAGTAGGTACTTCTTTAGAAAATGACATGCCTGCAAATTTCAAGAGAGTTGTAAGGAAAAGAAATCCCTCACTGGAAACCACACCCTCATCTAGGAGGACAAGACAAAAACAACAAGCAGTAAGATCTCTGGTTAGGAAGACTACGCCAAAGAAGAAATTGACACCTAAGAAGAAGAAGAGGAAAAATCAGGACATGGCCCCTCTTGACATACTGTTGAATGAAATTACAGAGGAAGGGAAACTAAAGAATATAGAAAAATTGTATGACACTCTGACAGCAGATGAAAAAGAACAAGTAGAAAATAGTGTTATTTTGCACATGGACATGTATAAAATTTTTTTTATGGAAGTGGCAGATGAAGTACCAAATGAATTATTTCAAAGATTGGAAGCAAGAAAACAAGTTGTTGTAGAGCTTGACAAGAAAATCAAGATAGAAAAGCTACTTGTTGTGTACCCAGTGAACTCACCTAAAGAAATTAATGATTTAATTACTGAAGCCAACTGATCAGTATTCTCTACTACACACTGGCACATTGAATTAATGGTTGGAAGAGTTAATGAGGTGACTAAAGAAATAGAAAATGGATGGGATATATTCCTAGTTGAAAAAAAAGAATAGGAAGAATACATGAGCCACAAACCTATAAAGGTATATCAAAAGGATAAGGACAAAGGTAAAGGAAAAGTTGGTGGACCTCCTAGTATCAAAGTAAAAGACAACTTACCCCCACCTCCTTTGATCACTCCATTGGTAACAACAACAACTACAGAAGATCAATTGACAGTTGAAAGTATGAATGAATAGGATATAAATCCTAATCCTGAAGTCTATACACAGTGGATGTTGATACACAAAAGATCAACATTGTGGTAGATAAAGATACAACTGGTAAGATAAACATGGATAGTAAGCCACCGGTAGCTAAGCAAATTGATAACACACAAGAGAAACCGACAGATGACAAAGAGCAACAGGTAGAAACTCATACTCAAGTTGAGACAGAGCAACAAACAGAGAGACAAGTAGAGCAACAAGCTCCGAAACAGGGATAGGTTCATATGGAAACAACTCCACCGTCAATAGGAGAAGATCAAAAACCATTTCTTAAAGAAATGGAAACATAGACTGACCTACCAGAGGTCACAAAAAGCTTGGTTACTTCCACCACCGGCGGTATTCAGAATGTAGGTTCCTCATCAACAGGCTATAAATCAACCAATGTAATAGAAGTACTCTTAGATTCAATTAAGAGGATAACAGATTTCAACTCACAAGCTTATAAGGCTATAGATGACACCATACCAATTTTGAAGAGGCTAGCTCCTAACTGTAACATAGACAATAAGGATTCATTAAATCAAACGGAAATTTTATCAAAATACATCAATGAAAACACAGTGACAATTGAACAAGTAAAGGAAGAGGCATTGAAGGATAAAATGGAAATTGAAAAACAAAGATTCTTTGAAGATCACATAAAGAAGTGTACAAGAGAATTTGACACACTTTTACCGAAACTATGTAATTTACTAAAAGAGTTCAAGACTTTGTACAAAGACATATGCAGGACAAACCTACTAACAATTGAAATAGATAAGCAAATAAGCAAGGTACAAGATGAAATAAATAAACTTGAAGATAATTTTTTTAACTCACCAGATACACTATCATTTTTTGAACAACAAATAACAAATTTTGAGGATGAATTACTAAAGCTGGGAAGAGAAAAGGAGAAAATAGAGAATAAGACAAAAAGTTTAAGGTTAAGACTGAGTCAAAGATTGGAATATCTAGCATTCGTGCAGAAAGAGATATCTGAGGCACTTGTATAGGGAAAGAGGACACCGGCAGAGCACATGCAGCATCTCACCAGTATAGTTCAAAGGATAGAGATAGCTATCAGAGACAGTAAAAACTTTATGTAGAGTATAAACTTAATTTTGGCAGATCTATTTCAAATTGTAACTACCCAGTTACAAGGTTGAAACTACAAACTCTACTAACATCTTGACAACCTTTGTCATTGATGCTAAAGGGGGAGTAGTGGTATGAGAAAATCCAATATCACAGGAATCATATGCTTAGGAGGAGCAACCATTTTTTGCTAACACATTTTTGGATTACAATTTTGGATACACTTTTAAATTTTCTCATGAGTGTTGCCATCAATGCCAAAGGGCGAGATTGTTGGCATATGCACACTCCAATGAGACATTGAAGGTGATTGAAGGTTTTTTCATTGATGGAAACCTTACAATCCTATGGCACTGGCAAGGCATTACACCGACATCAACAGATCACACTCTACACCGACACTCAGACCACTAGCACCAGCAGAGAAAGGAAGCATACTGGCACAGAGGCCGACGGGATTTTTGATATATTATATGTTGTTTATTATTGTAAAAACTTTGTAAGCCGACTTGGTAGGTTGTAAAATGACTTATATATAAGGGAGATCATTGTAGACAATTGGTAATGACATAGGAAAAATTGTTAGGCAGACCTATTATGCGAAATATAGGTTAAGGGGTATATGTAAAGAATAGAGTAGAAACTGGTACTGAATCTGGCATTGAAGATGCTATTGTAAAGTAGTACAAGTTATTGGATTTGTTTAATCCACATTGTAAGTCAGTGAGACTTCCCATTTGAGCAGTGAGCTCTAGGCACTTGGCCTTCCTGCATGTACAGGCCCCCTATTGTAAGTAATATTCTCTTATTGGCCAGTAAGTGAATATTGTGGGTCACAAATCCCATCGAGGTTTTTCCCACACCAGGTTTCTTCGTTAAATCATTGTGTTATGGTGTGATTTTCATGTGGTTTTTTTCATTTCTATTTATTGCATTATGTCTTGCATATCGATACATTATTATAATATGTTCTACATGTTTTAAGTTGAGAAATTCTAATTACCGGTTAGATACTGATTCACCCGCCCGCCTCTTAGTATCTATGGGAATCCTAACAAACTCATACATCAAATAAGTGTGTGTCCATCAATGACACTCACAACTAAACATCATAAAAAAACCAACAACTTCTTGCATCAAACTTTCCTATATTCTCATCTCAATTGATATAACACTAGCTTCCAAAAACTCAAAAATATCTTGCAGTAGGAACATGACCATACCATAGCTCATAAAGGAGTCTTTCCTGTATCATCTTTTACATTTACTTGGTTGAATGCATAAACAATAGTGCTAACAAATTCTCTCCAATATATCTTTGGAAAATTCCCTTAAATCTGCATAGTCCTTGCAGCATTCAATTGTTATGTTCTTCGTTTCAACAACTCCATTCTGCTATGGGGTTTTAGGAGCAGATAATTGTCTTCTAATTCATCCTTCTCACAAAATGAGTCAAACTCACTAAAAATAAATTCTCCTCCTCTATTAGATGTCAAACATTTCACCTTCAATCATGTCTCAATCACAACTTTCTCTTTGAATATCTTGAATTTGTCCAATGGTTTTGATTTTTCCCTAAAAAAGGTAACCCACATCATCCTCGAGTAATCATCAATCAATAACATGAAATATCTATCACCCTGCACACTTCTTATACTTGTAGGTCAGCATACGTCAGTATGAATAAGATCTAGCAATCCATTAGATATATACTTCTTACTCTTGAAAGAAATTCTTGTTTTCTTTTCCATTTGACTTTCCTTACATATCAGATTAACAAGCTTCACAATTTTAGGCAAATCTCTAACAAATTGTATAGAATAGATCTTAATCATTGACTCAAAACTAACATGAACCATTCTCATATGTCACAACCAACTTTCATCAATCTAAACAATCAAGCAACTTTTCTCAACAATATTCAGATGAAAGATATTACCTCCAGTCTTAGTTCCTAATGCAATCTCTACTCTGGAGGCATTTAGGATCTTGCATTTTCCACTTTTGAATTGCAATTCATAACCTTTGTCAATCATCTATCCAACACTCAAAAGATTATGCTTCAAACCTTCAGCATACAGGACATCATCAATGCTATTCTTATCATCACCATCAAAGGGAATATAACCTCTACCATGGTTGACACAGGCTTTGTCATCTCCAACTCTTACTATTCCACCATCATACCTCTCCATATTCACAAATTTTCTTTTATCATCATTCATACGATATGTACAATCGTTGTCAATCACCCATTTATCTTTCTCAACAAGTTTAGAAGAAAAATATTTCTCCCTAATGGTGCAACTTGTAGAATCAACAGGAACCGATCCATCTTATTTAATAGCAATAAACATAATTTCATCTCCTTCTTATTCTTCATCTGTAACACCTTCATAAGAGGCATAGTGATATTTTTTCTGATGTTTATACTTATGATTAGAATTTTAAGATTTATCATACTTCTCATGCTTCTCATATCTATCATTTCTATCATGCTTATCAAATTTATCATGCCTATCATACCTAGAAAGTATTTCCAAGCACCTAGAAGCAAAATGTCCTATCTTACTGCAAGAGAAACATTTCAAAGGCAAATTTCCATCATACTTACCATCTCCTTTAGGCAATCTTCGAGAAATCAATGCTTCAAGCTCATCTAGTTCTCTTTCTTGCTCTTCCATATCGCTTCTCCCTCTTTCATATTTGAATATTTTTCACTCTTCATTATCATACTTCGATTTTTCGAATACAGATGCTCTAAATATTGTTTCAAACTTTCCATGTGATTCACCAAATTTTCTTAGTTCAAATACAACAATCATTCCAACCAACATATCTCTTGTCACAATAGTCACACTCTAGATCTCACCAATAGCAGCTACCTTATGTTTGTAAGCAAGAGACAATGATCTCAGCACCTTAGCAACAATTTCATCTTCTTCAATGGTTCTACCAATACATTTGATACCTAGGGGGTAAAAGTACAAAGCTATGTCACACTTTTATAAAGGAAATGGCCAATGCTGATTCAACTTTTTAAATTGAATCAATAGAAAGTGAAAAATATGTTTTGAATTTTCAAGTGATGTAAACTAATAAAATGTAATTTTTTTGTGTATTTTATGTTTGTAATTTTTTTAAAAATTTAAAAAATTATTATAATATGTTTTGGTTATAAAGTAAAAACTATAATTTAGTTGCAAGTAAAATACTAAAATTGAAGTTACATGAGGTGTCACAACATATATAGTAAATTTTACCTTTTTCTCTTCAATATTTTTGTGTGTATTGATAACTTGAAACTTTAGTGCAAAAATATATTTTTAACTATTTTTTATGTATATATATTTCTCAATAAATATTAAAATTTGTGTGTACTAAAATATAACTATTTCCATTTGGTGTTACCTTTTTTCTTAATTATTTATCCAAATTAGAAAAGAATTATGCCATCTTGACATAAACTCTTTTCTCTAGTGCATTTATTTATTTTATAATTTTTAAATAAATTTTAATATTTTTCCTTTACAAGATAATCAACATTATATTTTAGTGTTCATGTCCTACTTTCAATAAAAATAAAATATTAAATATTAAAAATTAACTAAAATATTAAAAGATATATAGTTTTGAAAATTCACTTATAAATATATAAAAGGGTATTTCTACATTTCAAAAAAATATTATTTAAAAGACTAGAAGTTGTTGAAACATCAATTTCAAAAAATAAATAAATAAATTTGGTAATTAGACCTAAAGTGGTATAAAATATACACTTAGTATACAATTCCAATTGGAAAAGTTGTGGCCCATATATAAGATAGCTATAATGCATCTCTATGGACCATATGTTTGACTAAAATTATTTTTTAGTTAGAATTACTCAAATTCACTTGTGTTGATAAGTTCGCTTGAAACATGACACAATTTTATGCTTTTACCCTAGGACAAGTTCATTCACCTTAGCCATGAAGGAGTTTATGCTCTCATCTTCTCCCTTCTTTAGGATCTCATACTTCCCTTTCAACCTCTCCAACTTAAAAACTTTGACTTGTTTATCTCCTTCATACAAGGTCTCAAGCTTCTCCCCAATCTCATGTGTAGTCTGAAGTTCTATTTTATTGGTTATCTTTGAATTAGTCAGGGAACTCAATAATGCTTCCTTTTGTATAATATTATTTTTGGCATCCTTGATCTCAGTAGTAGTAACCAGTCCATTATGAGGAGCAAAGTAGGAATCCTTTTTGTTCTTCCAATAATCCTCTCAAAGAAATCTCAAGTGCACCTCCATCCGATTCTTCCATATAGAATAGTTATTTCCATCAAATCTTAGAATCTCCTTAAAAATAATACCTCCAATTTCCATCTTGGATCACCTCAAGTGGTCAAGCTTATTTCAGAGGATCTAGCTTTGATACCAATTGTTGGCAACAATAATTAAGGAAAACTGAGAAGGGGGAGTGAATCAATTTTCACCAGAGTATAAACATAACCTCAAATACAAATCTGATTAACTGCAACAACAACAACAACAACAACAAAGATAGGAAAATTGATACCACAACACACAACACCAATATTTTTAGGTGGAAAACCTTGTTAAGAGAAAAACTACGGTGAGAACCTACCCACAATAAGATAATACGCTGTAGTAGTATGTGAAAATAATTACAATGATGAAGGAATGTGCATTCAGGATCACTGCCTAGAGCTCATTGCTCAAAATATAATAACCCATAAGGCTACAACCCTTAGGGAAGTTTCAGTGCCTTACAAGGAAGTCGCATGACTTACAAAATATTCGAACAACAATCCAAAATCAAATGAACTAAAAGAATAGCATCTGCAAATGCCTAATGATAGTTCCAGTTAAGCACATATCTTTTCTCTAAAACACTCCAATCTCTTCTCAATCACAATATCAAAGGATGTATTCATTTGTCTATACCTTTACTATTCTCTAATAATGCAGAAACAATACTTATCACCAATTTACATAATTATATCACCTATTTATACAATTCATTAACCTTGACTATAAGGTTGGCCAAACCCTCAACTCACAATCAAAAAATTATATCACACAATACAAAGATTGACCACCAGACTAATATTATGATATACATGACATAACATGGACCTAAACCAAATGCCCAAACTTGCAGCGCCAGTCGAAATCATGCCAAGATCAACCACAACACGCTACACCATGAAAATACAACATAACACAAAGAACATCACTAAATCATGAAAATCACCAAAAACTCACACAATAATCAATGTAGATCATAAAAAAAAGGAAATAATTAAGACACGCCAGCAAACACATTAGAATCATTTGTAATACTACATCGACACCACTTATCAAATCTTCATCGATCAACATTTGAAACTCAAGAATACTCAAATAATAGCAACTGCCATGAGGAAAGATAACTTTAGGAGCACCAAATCATGGACCATCTCAAATGAAGATACACAAGAACATCCCAAACAATCTCCCAAAACTACAACTTTATATAATCACATCAGAATATATTGAAGGAAATATCGAACTCTAAAAAGCACCGATTAGAAAAACTAAACTTTAAACCAGATCATATGATATGATAAATTAAGCTCCAGGATCACTGAAACCAATACAAAAAGATATAATGATACTCCATATATCGAACCATGATCCGAATAAACCAATCTACAACCATCGAAATAATAAATAACAGGAATAGGTTGACATCAATGACAACAACATATCCCGAGAACAATAATGTCCAACAATTTGCACTCTCCACTATTTTTCTAAGTCTCTTGTCACAACACTGATAAGCCTTGCTCTTGGTAGAATATCCCAAGAAGATTATTTCATCACATCTTGCATCAAACATTCCTATATCCTCATCTCTCTTGATATAATATTTACTTCCAAAAACTCTAAAATATCTAACTATAGGAACATGACCAAATCATAACTCATAAGGTCTCTTACTGAAATCACCTTTAATATAAACCCAATTGAATATGCAAACAGAAATGATAACAACTTCTCTCCAAATGTTTTGTGCAACATTTCTTTCAATCAACATATTCCTTTTAGCATCCAAGATAGTTTTGTTCTTCTTTCCAACAAATCCATTTTGCAAAGGGGTTCTAGGAGCATAGAACTATCTTCTAATTTCCTTTCTCTCATAGAATGTATCAAAGTCTCCAGATATAAATTCTCCTCCTCTATGAGACCTTAGGCACTTGAATTTCAATCTTGTCTCAGTCTCCGCTCTAGCTTTGAATGTCTTGAATTTATCCAATGCTTCTGATTTCTTCCTTAGAAAGGTAAACCATATCATCCTTGAATAATAATCAATTGACAACATGAAATATATGTCACCCTGCATACTTCTCACTCTAGTAGGACCACATAATTCAGTATGCACTAGATCTAACAATCTACTAGAAAAATATAACTTACTCTTAAATGAATTTCTTGTTTTCTTTCCCATCTAACATTCTTTACATACCAGATTAGTAGGCTTCACCATCCTAGGAAAATCTCTAACATCTTGAGTAGAACTTATCCTTATTATGCAGTCAATATTAACATGACACATTCTCCTATGCCATAACCAACTTTCATCAATCTAAGAAATCAAACAATTTTTCTTACTAGCATTCAAGGGAAAGATATTACCTTTAGTTTTAGTTCCTGATGCAATCTCTATACTAGAGGCATTTAGGATCTTGCATTTACCATTTTTGAATTGCAAATCATATCCCTTGTGAACCATCTATCAAACACTCAAAATATTATGCTTCAAACCTTTAATATATAAGAAATCATCAATATTATGCTTAGCATTGAAAGATATAGAACCTCTACCATGAATCACACAAGTTTCTCCAAATATCACTATTCCATCATCATACATTTTTATATTAACAAATTTTCTTTTATCACCTGTCATATGATGTCAACAATCACTATCAATCACCCATTCATCTTTTCCTAAATCTTAGGAGCTAAGGCTTTCTACTCAGCAATGCATCTTGTAAGATTCCCTAGTACCAGATCATCTTCCTTCATAGCAATAAATACAAGGTCATCTTCTAAATTTCCATTCTCAGTCCAAGGGGTTGAGCTTAGTTGGTTAAAGCATTGAGTTCTCAATGTGGAGACCCAAGTTTAACTCCCATGAGGGACACCTTTGTGTAGAATTCTAAGTTGTGACTCTTGGTCTTCCATTGGTTGTTTAAAGTGGATTTCTAAGTTATGACCCTTGGTCTTCCAATTGTTGTTTCTAGTTTGGTGCTCAAAAGGAGCTGGTATTTGTAATAAGTTTATAACGTGGATGCTTGAATGAGCAAAAAAAGAACTTTGTGATTTTATGATACTTAATATAAAAAATTTCCATTCTCTTATTCTTCATCTATCACACTTTCATTAGTAGCATAGAAACACCTCTTCTAATTTTTGAACTTCTGGTAAGTATTATAGGGTTTATCATTGTTATCATGCTTTTCATATCTATCATACTTATCAGATCTATCATGCTTTTAAAATTTATCATGCTAATCATATCTAGATACTCTCTTAACACACCTAGAAGAAAAATTTCCTATCTTATTACAAGAGAAACATTTCAAAGGTAACTTTCCATGATACTTAGCGTCTCCTTTAGGTAATATTCTAGCAATAAGGGCTTCAATCTCATCAAATTATCTTTCTTTCTCTTCCATCTCTCTCTTTTCCCTTTCAAATTTAGATATCCAGCATGAACTTTCTCTTAAATCATACTTCTTCTTGCCAAATACAAAGGCTTTGAATGCACTCTTAGGTTTTCTATGTGAATCTCCAAATTTTCTTAACTTGAATGCAACAAGATTTCCAACCAACATGTCTCTAGTCACAGTAGTCACACTTTTGATTTCATCAATAGTAGCTACTTTATGTTTGTAAGCAGGAGGCAATGATGTCATCACCTTAGCAACAATCTCATAATCTTTAAGGGGTCCACAAGAACATCTGATGTTCATGAAAATCTCATTCACCTTAGCCATAAAGGATGTCATTTTTTCATCTTCTTCCATCCTCAATGCTTCATATTTCCCTTTCAAAATTTGCAACTTAGCAACTTTAATTTGTGCATCTCCTTCAAACAAGGTCTCTAGCTTCTTCCAGATATCATGTGCAATCTTCAAACCCATCACATTAGTCATCTCTAAATTAGTCAAGTCACTTAGCAATACTTCCTTAGCTCTTGTGTTATATTCAACATCCTTGATCTCAACAGTAGTAATCAGTCCATTCAAAGGAGCATTATAGAGATTCTTTGTAATCTTCCAATACTTATCTCCAAGAGAGTTCAAATGAACTTTTATCTGGTCCTTCCAAATAATATAATTTCTTTCATCAAATATAAGAATCTCCTTCTTGAACACATAGGCTACCATCTAGGATCTCCTCAATCGGTCAAGCTTCTTTTAGAGGATATAGCTCTGATACGAATTATTGGTAGCAACAATGAAGGAAAACTGAGAGGGGTGAGAGTGAATCATTTTTCACTAAATTTAACAAATTAAACACAATCTCATATTCTAATTAACTACAACAAGAATAAAGATAAATACAATAACAACAACACACATAACACCAAGATTTTGACGTGAAAAACCTAGTTATGGGAGAAGCCATGGTCGGAACTTACCCACAATAAGATGATACTTTGCAGTAGTATGTATAAATATTACAAAGGGTTATAAAAATGCATTTAGGAACACTGCCTAGAGATCATTGCTCAAAAGAAAATTACCCAGAAGACTCCAACCCTCAAGGAAGGTTCACTACCTTACAATAAGATTTAGACTACAATTTCATTTGAGAAATTTTTTCTTCCTTTCACCAAAATATGCTCAATACACTACACCAAAGGATGAATTCATTTATGAAAACATACACAACTCTCGGATAATGAAAACACAACATCAACCCCCAAATTACATGACTATACCACTTATTTATACAATTCATCAACCTTGACTACAATATTAGCAAAACCCTCAAATCTCAATTACAAAATTAAATTATACAATATATAAATAAACCACCAAACCAATAAAAGGTCATATATGACATATCATGAACCTAAATCAAATATCCAAACATGCATCACCATCATAAATATCACCAAGACCAATTGCAACATGTTACACCACCAAGAATACGACATAACATGAAGAATATCACGAGATCAACAAAATCACCAAGAATGTGTACAAGGATCAAATGGATCACCAAAAAAAATGGACACAATCAAGAAACACCAAAAATCACATTAGAACCATCCATAATAGCTCAACCAAGACCACTTATTCAAATCTTCATCGATCAACACTCTAAATCTCAAGAACACTTAATAGAAACAATTTAGACTAGAAATATAACTTGCAGAGAACCAAATCATGAACCATTTGAAATTAACATACACATGAACATCCAAAATATTCTCCCAAATCTGCAAACAAAGATATGATCATACTAGAGCATATTGTACCAAATACCAAAATCTGCCAACCATGAAATCACCGAAGCACCAAACAACTCTTTGCAACACCATAACATAGGACTGTGTTGACATAAATGATAATAACATATCCTAGTAGCAACCATATCCAACATTGTTTAACTTAATTTAGGATCATATTTTTTTTAAAAAGCATGTTTTTAGTGTTTATCAATAAATATTTAATAATTTGAAAATGAATGAAATGTAAATAAATTAGAAAGCAAGTATTCTATTTATAATTTTTTATTAATTTGGATAAATAAATAATTGATTAAATCTAGTATAAACAATATATATGACAAGTAAACTATTATTGTAATGAGAATATTAGGGTGCTTAGTTCGTATAAGGGGTGAATGTATGATATAATTATGATTTGTGAATAGTTGTACTTTGTAGCTAGAATCTACTCAAGTAGTAGTCTACTCAAGTAGCAATCTACTCAAGTAGTATTCAAATCTTATCAATTGATATGTTATTGAACTTTAACAAAATTAGGATTTTGGTTTTGTCTTTAAAAATTTTGATTGTGTCCCATTTCTACAATTTGTTTATGTCAATCTTTTACCTCAAATTCAAGTCCTATGTCTTGAAATTTTATCAATATGGTATTAATGATCACCTTCAATGAACATATTGTGCTACGACATGAAATTTCACTTTCTCCTTCCACCTCAATCAAATCTCACATTTTTATTTATTTTCACATTGTGTAATTATTGTTGGCATTTGGCACTTCATTTGGTTTAGATGTTGTCATTGATGGAAACTTGTGGAAACTTGTGTTAGATATCCTAGTTAAAAATCATGACTTATCTTTACCAGAAGTCTGGAAGAGAATCGAAGGTCCGGTAGTAAAATAGAGCATCCAACAAAATTCACAGCTGTTTAGTTTGTGGATTAGATGGGACAAGCATGCCGTATTGTGGATCATGGAGAGGTATTGTAGACATGTAATTTATCATAATAATAGGCTTGTAGCATCTAGTGATCAAATTTGAGAAATTCAGAAGGTTTGGTTTAGTAGAGTTTAGTAGAAAATCATTCATCAAGCACTAGGGGAAACTCATAAGAAATGAGCCCACTAGAACCACAAAATTCCAAAAAGGGATATGTCCTTTTTTGAATAGATGATTTTGAACAGAGCCTCAACCTAGTGAGAACAAAGTTCCTATCACACCAAAAATATCAAACCCAAATAAAGGTGTTTACGAAAAAGTCGTGAACCATCAAAAAAAATCTCCTTGAACTAAAATCTAAGTAGCCAAGGGAGAAAAAAAAAACAAATTTGAAAGGAATTCCATAACATTATCCTAATAATAGAACACCAAACTGATTCCTCAAAAAGAACCACTAGAGAACAAGTAATAGTGGTGAAAAAAATACCAACACAAATAGAAGATGGAAGTCCCAGAAGAAATCAACATTCACCACTAAGACAAGTAAAAAGGGATTAGAACCCTCTCTAGTTAAGCGCCCACAAGGTAACCTACCCTCAACACACCACCACTTCCAACTTGCCACACTAAAGCAAACACAAACACCACCAAGTAAATCATCTTCCCTCAAGAAATAAATTGAAACTACATCCCCAAAGGCATCTACTAGCATCCAATCAAGCATACTCCATGTCAAAAGAAATCTCCACTTTGAGGAGTACCTGCAACAAGGGAACCACCAAAGGCACCATATATTCAGAAAAAAAACTATATCCTTTCACATAAGAAGAGCAAACAACAACTCTAATCCTTTCATAGAGAGGCGAGGCCAAACACCCACATCCTCTTTCCAAAAAAAATGCTCCAAAATACACAAAGGAGAACCATAACTCGATAAAGATAGGACAACATGAGCATCATAAGATTAACAAGCACTATCAAAGAAAAGCCAACTCTAAGCCACAACCCATAGGAAAAGGAACCATGGAGAGGAAAAGTTGCCCAATAGAAATAGTAAAAACAATAAATAAAATTAAAACCTTAAGATTCCATGAGATTCCTTTGTCGGGAAGAAAGACTACAGGTAGAGTGGTAGTAGAGGTAGAAACAAAAATCCAAATAGAAAAAAGTATTTCATAGGAGCAGATGAACACCACCATATGAGTAGATAAGAAGGGTGCAATACACTCACTAATTAGGTGCATGTAGTATAGCAATGCTAGCTTTAGGATCAGAAATGACGTAAGAAAAATACAAGTCATAGAGCAAGGAGCACAATAGATACCCTTGGAAAACCCTCCTTCTCAAGCCAAAAAAACCCAACAAAACTATCTGTTATATATTTGAAAAACAAGAGTAGAAATCTACTTAAAAATTAGGCCCTAGACAAGGCCGAATATCATACACTATATATGCATTTGGAGATAGTGCGGTGCAATCTCCTTGGATACATACAATAATGACACCTTTCCTTGAACCAAATCTATTGCTCTTAGAAGTTGAAGCTGCTGCTAAAGTGTGAATCCTCCGCTGAAAATATGAATTAGAGAATGAATTAATCAGTTGATGAAATAATCATCACCTTCTATATATACAGAGTAAGGTGCCTTTTCTCAAGCAAGCCGACTATTCACAAGGGTCAACCTCATTCAAGAACCAAGGAAACTTTTCATCTTGGGTTGGCCTTATAAATATAAAATAATAAAATTAGATATCAAGTTCAACTTTCCTTTGAATTATTTAACTAACTTATTATTTCAAATTTTGAGGGAAGGATATATCTCAAAGCTATAACATCAATAATCCCTCTTAGCTAGGGAGCTATCCTTCCAGATATCCATGTTATTGAGTCTCTCAACATGACACCCATAATGGCTAAACCCATTTGTCGAAAGCTCAAAGGTTCATCACAAAGTCCCTCAATATGATGTTATCATGGAGTTTCTCAACATGACATCCACCATAGCTACTCCTATGCATGGAAAGAAATACACATACAAGTGCCCATCATGGAGTCTCTCAACATGACATCCACCTACTCCCATATGTGGAAAAACACAAGTACAAAGAGTTCATCATGAATTCTCTCAACATGATATTCTCATGGAGTCTCTCAACATGACATCCACAATGGCTACTCCTACAAGGTGGAAAGGACCACATCTCCATCTTAGAGATGGACAAGGGATTTCACCTCAAATTTCTTCCTCAGAGAAAAATGCATTAACACAATTTCTCATGATGATTTGACTCCCTCTGAAGCTCCAAGTACTTGCATAAACCTCCTCATCCAATATTTCCTACAATGCTTTCCCTAGAGGAATGATATACAATGCATGCCTCTAGCAATACTAACTTGCGAGAGTTCAAGAATGCCCTTCTCAACCTTTTCCTAGATCATGTTGTTCTAAATAGGTTTGCAGGGTTACCAATGTCAAATTTAGAGTGATTGTCTTATGCAATTTTCTTCTTTGTACCTGAAAAAGTCTTTCAAGGACTTAGCACCTAGCCTCACAACAATGAAACCCACTCAGAAGTTGACCTCAGCTTGGTGCCATGACTGTACGAAAATACTCCTTAGATCCAGCTTAGTGTGCAACCACTTCTTGGTTTTGGCTTTTGTGTCGTTCAAAACCATTCCTTTGTTTCAGCTTGGTGTGAAACTTCTCCTCAATTCCAGTTTAGGATCCCTCCTAGCCAGTTTATGACTAGGCATCCCCCTCAGGGTCCAGCTTAGTGTGCCCCATTTTTTATGCGACTTCGTGCACTCCTTTTTAGGGGATCGACTTGCAAACCATTCCTAAGTCCTTTCTGAGATGTCTAGCTCTAAGAATGAGACAACTGAGTAAGATTCTCGTGAAGAGAAAATCAACATACTTGTCATTTCTTTCGATTCCAACTCTTTACATAGCACAAAGTAGTACTGATACTTAGGATTAAACATACATCTCTCCTAGACTTGAGTGCATTAACTAGATGGCTAGCTCTTAAATGATACTCTGGTATTATTTTATTAACTCATCCCTTTCCTTTTATTAACATTGACCCCCTTGCACAATGAATATGATTTAGTTGGCTGCGTGAAAGACTTGGAAACCACTGTAGATGCTTGGTTATTAACTAAGTTGCACCCGACATGAATTTGAGTTCCCGTGAAACTTGAAAACCAATAATCAGCGTATGAGTCAGACTTTGTATTTTCTGACCACACACCTCATTCTAGCCACATCACCTACAAGGATCGAGCTTTGCTGACACATGGTGGTTTTAGACAAACCGACTTCTCCAAATATCACATGACAATATGGGAATATATTATAGCTTGCATCTAAGACTCCGCACAACTTCCCATCTTTGTCACCTTCAGTCCCATAACCATTCCAAATTATTGATTAGTAGTCTTGACCAATGGTGATAGAAGAGATAGGTGATGACTAATATTCTATACTTTGTATATCATGTAACGTCAATAACAACAGGTCTCTCTTTATCCTCTATTCCTTCGGGAATCATTTCTGCTCATTCATCGACCGGTACTCTGTCTCTAATATCAAATGCTTTTATGGGTTGTGGAATATATAGTTGTTATCACGAAGGATTGCACCCATTATGCTAAGTGCAAAACCAAGCAATCCTGTGAAACATAGAAACACCTTCAAGCCTGTGGGTTGCTCAAAGTGAAGGGAAATCTCCAGAGATTAGGCCAACTTCCTTTCTGGTGAATATATCTTATAGGACAACCCCTTGTATGAACAAAGCTTTGGCTCTCCTTGCTCATTTTCACTCTGTCATCTAAATCTTGAACCATAACTGTTTCTTCCACCTAAATATGCTAATCAAATTTTTTTCTTTCCAAAGGTATCAAGTTATCAGCAAGATTAGAACAAAAAATATTCAATGATACTTAAGAAAATACTCACCTCTTGGTCAATTTTACTATGCTAAATATCATTTAGTGAACTTTCCTGATACTTTTCAGCACTCATACCCTCGAAATTTGAGTTATGCTTACTTTATTTCTCTATTTGATACAAGCTTGCATCCATACCAACCTTTTGAACTTGCTTAACAATGTTGCTTTCTATTCATTTCTCATGGATCAACACTTTGTTAATATTATCTCCATTATCTTGCTGTTGAACCATTATTTCTTCAACAATAACCTATTGTTCAGATTGTGTAGCTTCAAATAATGATTGATTTGTGTCCAAATCTGAAACAAATACCTCTAAATAATCCTAGAAAGCATCCTCTTCATCAATCTTTTCAATTTTCTCAAGAAGAGGACTATCTGCTACCTTGTTGTAGGTCTCTTGTGTGATCAAAACAAAAATGTTCTTCTTGTTGTGGTGAAGCTGATATGACTAAAATCTGAAGTTCATTTTCCTCATCTTCCACAAAAAGTGGCAGCTCATCAAATAAATCAATTAGAATCAGACAACTATCAAATTTTTTTATGGATCTTGAACATGGTGTTCATCATCTATAACATCTTCCATATCTAACTTATCATTCAAAACATTATTGGATTCATAGGTGGATGGGTTGATAGTATTAGGACAAGAAGGTTGTTCTGAGATGTGTTGTTAAGGTTCTTGAGATGGAAGAGATTTCTTAAAACTTGGGAAATGAAGTATCCTAGGTTCTTCTTTTTTGGGTTGATTCATGATGGGATCCTATTGGATCATCTCTTTATAAGGATGTAATTTCTCAAGGATGGGTTCTTGAAATAATTGAGGATTCCTGAAACTAGGAATTTAAAAATTAGGAGATTTTGAACACTCTGTTTGTTTGAAACTTGGTATTTTGATCTTGGAAGTCTCTCGATTGGTAGATAATAACCTCATCTACATCTCATTTGTAGCGATTTGTTGTTGAATCTCTTCTTCAAGAATTCTTTTTTGCATTTCATATTGAACATTATCTGCACTTGTTACCTTTTCTTTGATAGGAGAAGCTACTATTACTGGAGGTGCTTAGCCGAAACCAGGCATTGGAAGAATATGATCTTTCTGAAATTGAACTGATAAAGCCTTCATTTGCTCAGTTTTTGGTGCCATCACCTTTGCAAGCTTCTCTTCATGCTATCCTTTTTGGTCCTCGATCTCTTGGTCAAGGATAAATTCGATAAACCAATTCATCCTCTTCGATACTATCATCTTGTTTCTTTAATGTGTCCTGCCTATCATAACAATACTCTTGAGATTCAACATGATTAATTAGATAAAAATTTTAAGTTTCTTAACAAGGTTGCTCTTGAGCAATTGTAGGCTAGATTTTCTCATATGTGGGCTCATTAAGCATGAAAGACATGGTGTTAAACAAAGGGATTTCCTTAGCAAAGAAAGGGTATAAAAAATACCAACTCGGCCTTCTTCTTGTTTAAGCACAAAATCTTGCAATAAAAGAGGAGGTATTGATTGTACCTCTAACTTAGTGAGCTTCTCTTCATATTGCCTTTTTTGGGCTGCTAACTGATTTGGAAACTGCTTACCTTGTTGGTTCAATTTCTGCTAATAAAATTGAGCTTGCAAATCTAACTCTTCTTGCTCATGAAGATAGGCTTGGTGAGCCCACTCATCTTATTGCTGATCTAAATTCTTGTTAGTCTCATTGATATGCGCAACATAGCCTTGTGATATACTATTTATGGATTGTAGGTCTTTGAAATAATTTTTTTCCATATCCTTGATCTATCTAAGCTCTAAAGCATACTGATTTACATCAATAAAACCTCCCTGAGGCTAATTATAGGTTGGGTTAGGTTGCCATGCAAACTAAGTTTTGGTGGGTGGGTGGTCAAAAGGATAGACTTGTTGCTTATTAGCTGCAATATGGCTATTTAGGTTAAAACCAATATTATGGCTATTTGGGTATTACTGATAAGAAGCATTTTGGACAGAATTCTCATAGTATGGAGGTCATTAATTATATTGTGCCTGGAAATTAGACATCTTTATTCATATAAAGAGCTAGAAACTAAAATTTTTGAACTGTTTTGAAGAATACCAGCACTTAGACTTTAGAGATGAGTAGATTTATAACTCGGAGTTGCCAGGTGTGGGTATATCTTCCCTCCAAAGGCTGAATTTTTTTATTTTCACACCAAAAATTAGAAGTGTGTGGAAAATATTTGGAATAAAACAATCCAAAGAGGTCCCAACGGGCATGCCAAAAATTGTTGTCACGAAGGATTGCACTCGTGATGCGAAGTGTGAAACTAAGCAATTCTGTGAAACACGGAAACATCTTTGACCCCATTGGTTGCTCAAAGTGAAGGTGAATCTCTAGATATCAGGTCGACTTCATGTTTGGTGAATCTTCTGCAAATTATTTTTGATATGAAAAGGGATAGACTAATTGCATGAAACTAAAAAAATCTATCCCAATGGGGTGATGCACCAAGTAATTTTTTATCTGAAATCTGTAACCACCAAACTCACAAAAACCTTCCAACAAATAACCCTGAATCTCACAACTCAATTGAACATTGAGATGCATAAACATTTCCTAGAAAGGGATGAATTTGCACAACTTCAAGCAATTAAAATCAGCTAACACAATCTAGAACCTAGAACTAGCATGTATCTCCTTGCACCAAAAATTGACTAAATGAGACAAATTAGAGGATAAAAATCACAAGAAATCATCAAATCATTCATTCACTAGATAATACAAGTACCAATAAGGAAATCTGGTGCTATATTACTAAAAAATAAGGAATCTGTTGTTATAAAACTCAAATACTAAATCAGGTACCTTCATGGTGTTTACTGCTCTCCTCATCATTAGAGCCTCTCCTCTTTCAAGATAGCCATAGCTATCAGGAGCATTAACACTTTGATAAGTGTTTGCACTTGCCACACTTTGATAATTATATTCCTGCACCAAATTGCTTCTCCTTTCTCCCATGGAGCTTCAAGCCTTCTTTGGACACCTATTGTCCATGTTTCCTTCTTGGTTGTAGTTATAGCACTTAGGAGGTCCTCTTCCTTGGGATCTTCCTCTATAGGGTGGTCTTCTACCCCTAAAGTTCCCTCTTGGATTGTAGCCCCCTCCTTGGTTGTAATTACTCTCTCCTCTATTGCCTTCTTGGTTAGAGTCACCCTGGTATCCAAAACCATTTCCTCTACCTCTGAAAGGGCCTCTTCTCCCTCTTTGTTGTCTCCCTTTACCTCTACCATTTTGTTTGTACCTTCTCTTCAACTTCTCCTCCACCTTGAAGGCTGATTGAAAGCACTTTTGGACTATCTCTGGGGTGTGGAGATTCAAATATTCTTGGATTGTAAGTCTCAACCCATTGAGATATCTTGCCACCTTCTCATCTTCGCTCTCTTTCACCTTGGTCCTCACACACAACTTCATGAACTCCTTTGTATAGGAGCTCGTGTCCATCTCCTTCTGCTTCAAATTTTGTCTTCTTCTGTGCAATTGGACATTGTAGTCCATTGGTACATAGGCTTATTTCACAAAAGCCATCATCTTCTTCCTTGTAGCCACTCTTCTCTTTCCCTCTTTAACCCTCTCGTCTTGGATGAAAGTCCACCAAGTTAGTGCAGCCCCTTTCATTTTTTATTGGGCCATCTTCACCCTCTAGTGCTCTGGTATGTCTTCACTTTCAAAAAAATTATCTAAGGAGTCTATCAACTCTATCACTGTATCTGGCTCCATCTTGCCTGCAATCACTGGTAGATCAATCTTCACATCCATTGTTCTTTTCTCCATGGACTTGAGGACACTCATCATGGGTGTCAGGTCTACAGGAACCTCTAACTCTTCTTTTCTAGGGATCTCCTCTTCATCCCCTTCTTCTCCAAAGTCTCTCTCTCCCCTCTCCATTTTGTCCTTCAATTAGTCCATTTCACCTCTCAAGGCCTAATTCTTAGCCCTAACTAGTTTTCTCTTTGCCATGTGCTTCTTTACCAAGATAGACAACTCAGCATTGGTCATCCTTGATGGGATTTCTTGGGATCCCTCTTTCTCTAACATCTTGTCTTCTCCTTCTATCTAAAGAATACTCCTATTTTTTGATACCACTTGATGTAGAGCCCTACCCACACACCTAAGCACAAGCCCAAATAAGGTTAGACTTATGACCCCCAAATGATTACAAGGCTCTTGCAAGGAAGGACTCCACACCTTAGATGAGACTACTCACAAGTTCACTAGGCTTGGGTCTACGCAAGATGAGTAAATCCCTCAATACCTACCCTACACCATCTGATGACACCCTTCTCCTAAGGGCTTAGGATTTGGTTCATTTATGACCATTGGAAACTGATCCAAGCATTGGTTTTGGGATTAGGTACCAGTTCCTTAGACCTCCTTTAGAAACCTACCCCTAGGCTTGTAGCCCTATTTGGCAATAAAATGGATCTTAACTCCAAAATGTTCCACACACCATACAAAAAAATTACCATTTCGGACACCCTTTTGTAAGTTTTACTTATCCCCAAAATGGTTTGATCAGGTTTGTAATCACAAGGTGTGAACCCTTCTGAGGCCAAGAGACCTAATAGGGGCAATTAGGCCTATTTTTGAAAGCATTTACCAATCAATGGATTCAAAATAGAAAACCAACTCTATGGCCATGTGGGGTATGCTAAGTAACCTCAAATTCTAGGGTTGCACACCTCGAATCCACTGCTATGATGTTTTAGGAGGACTGTCCTAAATATTGTCTTAGGTAGTGACATAGAGATGCCTACCTAATTTTGCTCCTTTCTCCACACAACCCAAGTTTCCCCTACAACAACCCATGAAAACTCTAAATTAAAAAGGCTTATCCTACATCCCTCCAAAAGAAGAGTCTTCTAGTGGACTAGAATGCAAGATAAGGCCATGTTTATCCAAAACCCTCTCCAAACCCTCAATTTTTGGGTTGAAGTAAAAAGAATGGAGGGTTATCACTACTTTGAAATAGTTAGGACCTCAAACCACCAACAAAACAAATATATTTCACCTCTCTATCTACTCCAAGAATGGTGTGATTCAAATCAATCTGTACAGGTACGTGCAACTCCTGCAAACTCATAATTTTTGGGAAAATTGAAGTATTTTCGTGTTTTATTGCTTCACAAACTCCAATTACAATAGCACCAACCCAGGGAATAATTTCCATATGGATTATACAAATTTCCAATGGTCTACAACCAAATTTGGATTAGACTAGAGACATTGAAAGGCTTCCCCCAACCGTATTTCCAAACGTTACACTTTTGCACTCAAAAGTTGCATTTTACAAAAGTTGCAATTTTTTAATTTTGCACAAAATGTTGTCATTCTTGCCAAGGTTGGAATCCACACACTTGGATACACCAAACACTCCTAAAACATGTCAAAATCCTATCAAACACAAAACTAAACCATCTACTACCCCTATTGACCACATTGTCCCAATTAGCTTATCAAATTACCTAATTTGTGACATGGGCTTACATGGTGGGGTTTATTGAATACATGAATTACGAGACACACTAAGACACTATCATGTTCCTAGTGTTCATCCTTAGAGTCATGATTGGAGTGTTGATGAGGTACCCCTACACCACCCATCATAAGACTTATCTGTCGATATCTACTACTAAAAATTATCCTATTAGTAGTATCTATACATCTTTTCATCTCTTCATTATTTATGGTATCACATTGTTCCAAAAGTGCAACCTCCTTGATTTACTTATCCCTCTTGATAGCATATAGTCTCCTAGCATCAAGTTTATTAAATAGAGATAAAGGTATATCTTTCAAACTTTCAACTAATTCCTTCTTATAGATATCTATATACAATAAAATAGCTTCCTCCAACTCATTTTTCTCACTCTCTTCAAAAAATTCATTATATTTTGACAAATTATTTAATATCCCATCTTTTGTTACTTCATCAATAATTTCAGCATAGGTCATTGTTGTCTTACCAGATCCAGTATCATCACCCTTCTGCTTTTTGCTTGTTGTCGATGTGATTGGTTTCCTCTTCTGCATAAGTTTCCTTACCAGTGGTGGAGGTGTAGTAGGCTAAGCTACCTTTCTAACAATTCTCCTCCTTGGTTCTACCTTCTATTTCTATACCGGTGATTTTACCACACTCTTCCTTTGTACCCTTCTGAAAGCCAGAGGCTCATTATCCTCAAGGTTAGAGTCAAGAGTGATTGGGGAAATGTGAACTTGTGGCTTCTTGACTTCTCCAGTAGTAACCTCTACTAGTTTGACTTCTTGTTTAGATTTAGAGCCCAGCTGACTGTCTATCTTATGCACCACATCTTGTATATATGCATACATCTTTTCTATTTTCTTTTCTCTTCTTTTGCTATTGAAACATGTTTTCACTTCAAGAGCCTTTTCTCCTGATGTACCGAAGTGCTTTGTTTTGTCATTCAATGGGGCATCTAACAACATCTTTGCATAAAGCTCAAAAATTCTATCATCGACCTCATATCCTAGCTCAGTGACCCATATTTTCCTAGGTTCAACTACTTCCATGAGTGTTTCATCAGTTTTCACCATGAAACATATGTCCATGGAACACTTCTCCACAATGTTCTTAGAGATTCTTTCCCTTTGCCTCATGATCTCTTGAAATTTGTTGAAGTAACCCCAGATCTTCTCATCCTCATCGATACAAAGACTAGTGATAGTCATTTTGATTCGCATACCTACCAGTATGTCATGAGCCCATTGCTTCTTTCCTAAATAGGGTATCTCATTCAAGAAATAAAGCATCAAAAGAACAGTTAAGTTTCCATATGTGAATCTTCCTTTCTTGGGTCCTTTGATATTTTTAAGGTTTAACATTACTCACTCCTCATCCATTCACATAAGTCATACTTCACATTATTTCTTAACATTTGATATCCAGTATGAATGCATAAACTTACAACATAATTCAATCGGTTTGATTGATTTACCTTATATCCTATGATCATGCTTGCAAAATTTATGTGTGAGTCGGTGATTATGCTTATCCTCATTGATCTGTTATCCAATGTGCAGCCAATGAGTTTTTGAACCTCTGTGTTTGAAATTTTTTTGCTAGGTTCTTGTCCTACCTTAGGTAACCAAGTGACAGCTTGCATAGCTTTCCTTATGATCATGTATGGTCTATCTAACCCAATGAATTCATTGTGAACCCTGCTCAGTATGTATCCGATAACTTCATCCTTGAATTCTGGTATATACATAATGCCAGTTAAACCTAGATCCTCAACTGCCTTGAATTATGGCTTAATGTTTCTGATGTGTCCTAGTATAACTAATTGATACATGTTCTTGATGTCTTCAGTGCCCAGATTGTTAAAAGTGTAGTGAATGTATGCCCTCACATCTTCAACATACATTACTCCATCAAGAACCCTAGAAAATGTTCCCGCAGAGTCTTCCTTCTTCACAATTTTAGGAACCTCCTTAAATTTGACAATGGTGTGATTTGTACTAAAAGTAGGTGTAGAAGATCCATATGCCAGTTTAGAAAATACCTGAGTAAATGTCAGTGAAAGAGTGCTTCAAAAGATTTCTTGAAATCCTCTCTCAATTCTTTTCTCACTCTTAGTTCTCCTTTACTTTGCTTTGATTTCTTGAATTCTCGGTGAGTGAAAATGAATTCACTTACCCTCTTTTATCCACGAATAAAACCCTAATTTTTTGCCATTAATGCTTCACCAACAACCTTATAAATGTTAGTTTCTTAGTTAAGTGTCAGAGTAACCTTCATCGATGATGAACACAGTTGTCCAAATTTCTTTCTAGATCTCCTCAGATCTCTTCCGGGGTAATATGCAAAATTTAGCAATGACTTTTCCAACCCCTAAGGCTTATGTCTCAGTTATTTGCCTTTCAAGTTCTTGTTCATTATTTTGGTAGTGTGCCAAATCAATTCTCAATAAATTATTTTCATGAGTTAATATTCCACATTCATCAAACTTGTTGTTCAGAGATAAAACAAGATTATCTTCCTTCTTCGTTTTGTCCTCAATATCTTTTGATAACCTCATGGTCAGATCTTGCATTTCATTCTTCATGAGCATATTTGCTTGACTTAGTTTCTGACATTGTTCCTTAAGAGCATTTTTCTTCTCATCATCCGGTTGTTGCAAAAGTTCTTTTCTTTTGGCTTGAGCAGATGACAACCTTTCTTGCAGAATAGAAATGAATTCATTTGCAAAATTCAGTTCTTTTTGCAATTTCAAGTTCTTCATCCTTTCAGCGTCATAATCCTTAAGAGCCATCTCAAGTTTCTTCTCCATAGCCATGTTCAAAGATTTTGGTTTTAGGATCTTCCTCAAGCTATTAAAATTCTTTCAAGGAACCAAGCTCTGATACCAATTGTTGGGATTTGGGAACACTGAGATGGGGGATGAATCAGTGTTCTACCGGAATCAACAATTTTTAACTTTCTAAACCATGCATGTATGTACTGGTAAAAAAATAAGCATATAACAAGAAGCAAATAAATCATCCACATAAATGAACACCATAACATAGAATTTATACGCAAAAAACCTCAATGAGGAAAAACCATGGTGGGATTTGTGACCCACAATATCAGTTCACTAGCCATATGAAACTATATTATATAAATAGGGTTCTGCACTTGCAGGAAGAGACACTTCCTAGAGCATACTGCTCATCACTAAATAGCCTCATTGACTACAAGCTTTCTTCTAAAGTAAATTACTGATTATAAACTCAAGAGTGCATCTGCTATGCTAGATAGAGTTCCAATTCTAGTTATGCTCTATACCGGTTCACAATCTTAAACTATTACTAGTATTACTTCTCCTCCAAGAGTTCTTTCCTAGCTCTTTATAGATCATTGCATGATACAATGTTTGCATATAAAAATGATCTCCATACATATATTTTTCATCTCACATTTCTACTATATTTCTATATCTATACTATCATAATAATCTATACTTAAATTGCCCTACCAGACTTACTTATATACGTATTACATATGATATGTCTTATGTCAGCTTACAATGCATTTACAAAATATATTCAATGTCGGCCTTGATAATAATTATAAAATAATTTACAAAATAAATCTTCCTTGATCTAAGCTTCCTCAAAGTATCGATGTCGGGGCCAGTGCTAGTGTTGGTGCTGATGTAGCTCTAAATGCTTCCAATGTCGATATTTGTTGGTATATGCCTCCTAGTGTCATTTTGTGACTTCCATAAAGTCTTGTTTCCTTCTATCTGATCTTGTTGGCATGAATGAAAACAAAATGAATCCAATGAGTGTCAATTGCCAATAGACGTGTCAACATTTTATATTAATATTTCTCGTCTCTATCCTTCCCAAGGTCTCAATATTGAAATGCCCAGCACCCAAACCAAACTGTTCTTTCTGTCTTCCACATTCTTCTTCTGATATTAATGGTACACACCTCTAGAAATGCATGATCTCAACAAGCCTCCAGTTTTTCCTACACCATATCATTTGTGTCTAGCAATAATACTTAACTTCATCCCAAAGCTAATGTAGTGAAAATTACAACTTAAGTGAAGGCTAGACAATGCAAATACTACTCTTGTGTCAGTTCATGTAGCCCATTTCTTTGACTCGAAGAAATTTTCCTCATCATGAAGCACTTAATCAAAAGATTCTCAACTATTATTCTTCAAGACATCATCAAATTTGATTAGTTCTTGATTCTTGACACTTCCCTGAGTTACACGGTAACTCCAGAATTAAAAAAATATTCTATTCTTTAATTTATGCTTATTTCCTATAATTGACTAACTTTAGACATGTGTCATATTCCACAATAACCTTCGAGACAAACTCTTTAGTCTGTTCTCTTTGAATATTTGTGAATATCTCCAAGGATGATGACTTTTATTGCTTACAAAAATCTAATCAGATCTTGTCTTAAACCCACTCTAATACCATATTAGTTTTAGGATCAAAAATGAAGTAAGTAGAAATACAAAAACACATAGAGCAAGGAAAATAACAGATACCCTGGGAAAACCCTCCTTCTCAAGGGAGAAAAACCCAACAAAAATATTTCTTATATATTTGAAGAACAGGAGCAAAAATCTGCTTACAGATGAGGCCCTACACAAGGCCGAATATCATACACTATGTATGCATTTGGAGATAGTGAGATCTCCTTGGATACACACAATAATGACACCTTTCCTTCAAGTGAATTTTTTTCTCTTAGAAGTCAAACCTACTGTTGAAGTGTGAATCCTTTGCTGAAAATATGAATTGGATATTGAATGAATCGATTGATAAAATGATCATCACCTTCTATATATACAAAGTAAGGTATCTTGTCTCAAGCAAGGTGACTCTCCACAAGGGTTGTCCACATTCAAGAATGAAGGTGAATTTTTATCTTGGGTTGGCCTTATAAATATAAAATAATAATTATTAGATAGCGAGTTCGACTTGCCTTGTAATTACCTAGCTAACATTTATTATTTTGAATTTGAGAGAAGGATATCTCCTAAAGCTATAACATTAACAAACTAGCCCTCTGTCCATAATAACAAAACATCTCCCCTCAAAACTCTCCTTCCTATCAACAAATACTTGAGTTCCAACACCCCTCCAAACTTAGTCAAGCCACAAACAATAAAACCCCTCCTATGATAAAATCTATCATAAAAATCATTGACTAACACAAGGAGTTCCAATAGAAAGGAGGACACCAAAATTCACCAACACAAAAAAACAAAGAAGAAACAAAAGAGGGGGACCATATGATAAGGGCCTGGGCAAGAGATAGCCCAAGCTACCATAAATCTCAACCAAATATAGTTAATGCTTGAGGTGTCGGTGTTATGAAACCTGTTGAACAAAAGCAACCACACTCAACCAAGGGTAAAATAATAACCCATAGAAATTGGTGGAGAGGAAGACCCTAGTAGTCCCTTTGATTAAAAAACTAATCCAAGCAAGGAATGACAACCTTAGATAGTAACCTACAAAAGTAGTCAACTCAAACAACCACCAAACCAGCCTCAATACTCTATGGAAAAGTAGAGAAACAAAATGAGATAGACCGGAACCAAGAAGCCTAGATCAATAATAAAAACAAAGGATTACTTAAACCAAAGTAGGATGGAAATGACTATCATAAAGAGAAAGGACATAATAAAAATAGGCACAAAACAACCATCATCTTGTGCTAGACACCACACCACATACCCCACAGGAACTAGCCAAAACAAGGCATGGGGAAAGAATAAATATCCCCAACTAAAACCATTGAGAGACAAATGGCATGGAGAAAATAGCCACACTTGCCAAGGCATGAGAATATATGGCCATTACCTAAAAAATTATAATTTTCCAAACAAACAAACAAACTGCTTACACCCAAAATTGACCCAAAAGAGGGCATGAAACCTTCAAGAGGCCTCAAAGACTCCACTAAGAATAGAAATAATAGCCAAAACCTTAAAAAAACAAGGTTGAATCAAGCAACCTGGGGATGGTTCCTTTCCTCACTTCATCTCCATTATTGTCTTCCTCATCGGCTACCTTTGTATCATCTCCTCCATTTTCTTCTCTTAAGACCCTAGTAGCACTCCTTCTCAGGCTCTTCGTATTTCTAGTTGCTATTGAAGGGAAGCTTTCACTTCAAAAATATTTTTAATATATTTTTAATTCTAACAAACTTTCTGATATTTGATATACCCCATCTTGTTACACAATTGGAACAATCTTGATCTTATGAAGAAAGGAGAATTGTCCCACCAAGATTTTAAAGGAGGTAAGAAGCATAGATCTATAAACCACATATACTCAAATTTGAAGTGTGACTTGGGCTTAGGTCTAGATAAAGTAGTTACAACTATCATTTGGACTAGGTAACGGTCTGAAACAAATTGGGAGATAATTTTTGAATCTCCTACACCAAAATAAAGAATCCAAATAGGGTTTACAAATAATTTTTCATCTTTCTACAATTTGTATTAAGTCTCTTCTTTTATTAGTTCAAGTAATGCTTCCATTTGAAGGAACATAATCATAAAGACTATTAATGCTCACAAAAATAATAAAATTGTTCATAAACTTGGCTGGCGATATGATTCCTCCTTGGTTATCATGTACTTATAATAAAGCATTAAATTTACTTCCTAAGATAACCTTTTCATTTTGGATATTATCTAGCATAATAGATAAAGAGTCTCATAAGAGATTTCTACCTACATTGCAAGTTGGATGGTAAACATTGATAATAAATAATGAATGCTAGATATGGTGTACCTTGACAACTAATAAATTAGCTTTTAAAAAGATGAGCTCCACCTATAATTTGTAAGGATTCTATAACACCACCAAGCCTCCAGATTCTCCTCACGAAGGGACTGATAACACTTACCAAGACTTACACCCTTTAAAACTTAAAGAGCCTTGAGAATCTAATAGATTTTTTTCCTACAATAAAACCAAATCTGCATCACTCAAATCAAGTTTTGCCTTAATAAGGCACCTCTTGGTAGGGACCTTTATGCCACTAACATTCTATGTTCATGGGAAGCATCATTGGGATCGCTTTTGACTTTCCTATCCTTAGCAAGCAGGTAGGTTGACCTTCTCTCCCTAGAGGTACCCTCGTTCTTCTCCTTATCATATGGGTCATCCTCTTCTTTCTTAGAATCTTTTAAATCAAGGTCAATGGTGATGTTCCTCTTACTATGGGCTTTATTGAGCTTTCTAGCCTTTGCATGGCTTTTTTTGTGATTTCCAACTTTGTTTATATAGGGTTAGTTTTAAGAAGAGCCACTTCCAGGGTTTCCGACTCCAACTTGATATAGGGCTTCTTACCTTTAGACTTTACAGTAGGGGTATTTTCATTTGAAGGCAGGTGGTTGGTCTCAATAAGATTGATTTTAATAGAAGGCCATTGGGGCTCATTTTTATTCCTAGAATTCCGAGGGACGGTAAGAAAATGAGTGTGATGGGAGGAATGATTAAATGCATATTTAAATGTGATATAGATAAGCTCTTGATAGAGCGGTGGGTTAACAACATTAGCAATACTTGTAGAAATCAAAGTAAATAGAAAATAGGGCGGATTAATTCTATGATAATGCCTAATGTGATTCAAGATAGGAAAATGATGGCCATTCATAGTGGTATAGTGACCTTCTCAGGTAAAGTATTTCATAACAAAATAAGTGACAATAACAAAATGTTTAGGAAGGATAGAGCGACCTTATCCATTTTGCACCACCACCCACTTCTCTCCTTTTTCAAAGAATTTCTTAATGAAGTACTTGCAATCGCCTAAGCTTTTCTTCATATAGCATCCTTAAATTTCACCCTTTTCAATTTTAATCCTATTTGGGTCCCTTGCCTTAGTGTTCCCATCCTCATGCTTGATTTGGACCTATTTATATCTCTACCATACAACATTGTTCATACTATATCATTTTACCTTGCATAGCACCTTAACCCTTACCCAAATATGGGGTAGGATAAGGGCATGATGCCTTGGTCCTCACTGGGACCATGGCACCACAACATCATCCTCCTTAGTTTGGCCCTAATTTAAACCCCTTTTCCCCATCCAAATTTGGGGTGAGAATCCCCTCCCCGTTTCGGCCTATGTCATACAATTAATATGTTTGATGACGGGAAAGTATATAAGGAGGTCTCTCCCTCTCATTTGGGCATAAGGTGAATATAAGGAAAGTAGATAGGTGAACATAAGGTGAACTACACTCAAGAAATCAAGCATTCAAGCATTCAAGCATTCTTTATCAAGCATTTATAGATGGCTTCAAAGTTGCATATTATTCATCTATCCATTATGGAACATTACATCATTGATTTACATGAATTTGTGTGTGATTAGGGTTTTTGTCATGTCCATTCCATTTCATACAATATATTTGATTACTTTCAAGAAGCAAAGCATCATTATCAGTCATTGTAGATCTGAGATATATCCTTGCATCATTTTATTTTAGTATTTACAATATTGTATTCAAGATTGATTCCAAATTGGGCTTTGACTTAGGCTAATCCTCATTCCCAACCTATTTCCCCTTCTTTATATGTCCACGAAATGGGTACAGAGTTGTACCCTTCAGAATAAGCTTCATTCATAAAGATAAATCAACCATTTTGAGCATGTGAAAAGTTTGGAGGACCGTGGTTCCATGCCATGGTCCTAGAATTTTAGGATCTTTTATGAGGATCAAATCTGACTCATCTTATACCACTCAGATCCAGGTGCACGCAAAAATATGACATCTATAGGTCACTATTTTATTAGTTTTACCTTCATTTTTCAGCACTCTAGCTATATCAGCATTTCAACTTACAAAAAAGGAACCCCAAATCAATCCAATCCATTTATTATTCAATCCTTATATGATTTGTGACTCAATCTAGTAGATTCTAAACCTCTCTTGAATGTAAAGGTCCTAAGTAAAATTGATATAGTGATTTCTCCCCTCTACATTGAAAATTGCAAAATCAAAGTTTCCCCTTTACACTTCTCAACTTTCTTTCCCTCATTCTTCAACTTGGTCACCTCTTCTATAAGCTCTAGAAAAACAATAAAGGAAATATAGCCAATTGAATTTTTTCCATTCTTCCAAGAGTTGCAAAATCTTGCCAGAAGGGCTCTTTTATAAACTTGGATGGCTAATAATAAGCGAGTTATACCCATTCTATGAAAAATATCCCACACCTCTTCATTTTTGTGAGCCTCCTTATAGATTTTAGGCTTTCTCCTCTTCATAGGGCCCCCCATTTCAAAAATATTAGGCATAGTGTTATGGTAGAGAGTTTGAAAGTGACATAGAGGAAAATGGTAACTCATAATTCCAACTCCACCAGATTAAAAAAATTACCAAAAAGTATAACTTTAGATTGATCTTTAGCGGTCTCCACATATGAAAGGACATCTCACATCATAGGTAATCTTGAGCTACTATAAGATTTAGAACCACTACCTTTCCATGGAATTATTTCCTCATCCTTAATAAATAAGGCGAAGTGGAGGAAAAAAAGCTTTGTAATTGCGACATCACAAAAGAAATTATTAACATTCGTGTCACCACTTATCCTAATAAACATCCAACAAAACTCCCATATTAGCCACCTTGTCAACATCCTATTCATTCTCCAGGCCATCTTCCATATTTGAATTTGAATTTGAAAAGGTTTGGTACTTGTGAAAATTTTAGTGGCTAATATTTGCCAATTGGCTAGTTTTTTTAAATTTGGGTATCAAAATTTGGTTAATATGTTCAACTTTTAAGGTGACTCGAATCGCCATATTTTTTATAAATTTTTATTTTAGTGTCATTTAAATCATCTAACAATTTATTTTATTAATTTTTTTAACTCAAATATTCGCCACAATATCCGATACATGATTGGACCAGATTCGCCAACATTTTATAATTTATTATATAAATCTAAACTAATTTGCCAATAATATCATATTTATTAGTTACTTTAGGGTTATATCAACAATATTTAGTTGCCAACATTGATTTAAAATATAATCTAGTAACCTTCATTGTATTCCATGAGGTAAATTGTACCTACAAGTTGTAATGCTCATGGGAGTTGAAATTTATTTTGAATTGTTGACCTGAATGAAAATCAATGATCTAAAAGCAATTTTTGGCCCCATGAGTGTTACAAATTGTTGGTACATTTTATCTCACAAGATAAAATGAGAGCTATTAGATTATTTCAAATTAATGGTACAAATTAAATAAAGTAGAGTCTACCCCTTAAAGTCATTAATGATTTCCAACTTTAGGCCTCTACTTTTCTATAAAAAACACTTTTCTTTAAATGAAAGGATTTCGAATAGTAATTAATACATACTCTTATTATTTTCCAATATTTGCCAATATTTTCTACCAAGAAAATTTGATATAAAAAAATTTGCCAATAAAATTAATATTTTTTATTAGAAAAAGGAAATATTCGCCAATTAAAGTTATTATTTTCTTTTCAAAAAATTAAATATTCGCCAAGATTTTATATAATTTTTTGAGAGGGTGTTTCTTAAAGTTTTCATTGTTTGGTACCCATATTAAATATTAAAAGAGAGGTAAAAGGAAAACACAATTAACATTTAACTACCCATATAATAAATGGAGTCATTCAAGTATGACTTAGTCTATTCCTATGCGAGGATATTTTTTAGACTGATAAGGCTCTACATATAATTAAAAAAAACTATCCTTGTGAGTTAATCCTTGGTTAGCCACTTCATCTGTCGCCATGTTCCCTCTTTGAAAATATGTTGGACTTGAATTCTATGAAAGAGGTCCATCCACCTTTTGCAATCTTCAACAATATTTTTTTATTTCTCAGTGGATGTTTATTTACCATTCAGTCAATTCACAATTAGTTTAGAATCACCTTTTAGGATCAAATTTTGGGAATTTTGATTATGGACGCATTTAATCCCTTTCCATGTAGCCATAGCCTCTCCCCTATTATTAGATCCTTTTCCCAAATTCACACAGAAATCCTTCTAACATAAAACCCCTACAATTTCTTATGATGCCACTGACTCTAGATAAGATATGGTTCCCTTTAGAGAAGCCATCAAATTACATTTTAACCAACCTTCATCCAGAGGAGACTAAATACAATTATTCCTTAAGATTAGTTTATTTCAATTTATATTAAGACTATGGGTGATTCTCCATCATTGTTTTATCCTCAAGTCCATCAAGCTCGACATAACCTTACAAGTCCTAAATGAAGTAACAAATTTATTCTCCTCAACTTTTTGTTTTATGATGTGGAATAGAAATTTACTGATATGAGCTTCCGCTATAAATACCTTGTTGTTACGCTCCTTCCATATGTTCCAATTTATTAAAGAAGGAATTTGGAGCCACCTGTTTCTTATAATTAGGTGTATAAAAGGACTAAGAGTCTAGTGCTCTATGAAGTCTTTCAATTTCCTTGGGAAGGGCCATATAACCATAAGATCAACAAGCATAATAGAAATACCAACTTAACAATACCAACTTAGCAATATTTGATGTCTTTCCCGCACCAAGTTCAAATCATATTATTTTAAGGATGTTCAAAGAGAATCAAATTTTGAAGACAACAAGTCCATTTTGAGGAACGGAGTAGGCATCCCTTGTAATCTTCTAGTAGTCTTCTCCAAGACATCTCAAATGCACCTCCATATGGTTCTTCCATATACCATAATTACTCCCATCAAATCCTGGACTCTCCTTCTTAAAGATAACACCTTCGGTTACCATCTTGGATCTCCTCAAGCAATTAAGCTTCTTTTAGAGGATCTAGCTCTGTCACCAATTGTTGGCAATAATGAAAGAAAACTGACAGGGGGCATGAATCAATTTTCACTGGATGTACAAACTCAAACACAATTATAAATCTGATAAATGGTAGAAATAACAAAGATAATAAAATTGATAGCATGACACACAACACCAAGATTTTGACATGGAAAACCCAATTAAGGGTAAACCATGGTGGTAACCTACCCACAATAAGATGATACTCTATAGTAATATGTGAAAATAATTACAATGGGGAATGCACCAGTATTCAGGCACACTCTCTAGAGCTCATAGCTCAAGATATAATAACCTAGAAGGCTACAACCCTCAAGGAAGTCTCACTAACTTACAACAAGATTTGGACTACAATTCGAAAGGAATGAACTACAATAATAGCATCTGCTAATGCCTAATAACAGTTTCGGTTAAGCACATTTGTTTGCCCTACAACACCTCAACTCAATACACCACACTAAAGGATAAATTTTCTTAAGCACCACATATACTACTCTTTGATAATGCAGACAAAACCTTGATACCTAAATTACATGACTATATCACCTACTTATACAATTCATCAACCTTGACAACAAGGTTGGTGAAACCCTCAACTCATAATTTCAAAATTACATCACATGATACAAAGATTGACCACCGCATCAATACAATGACATACATGATATTGTTATGATCTGAAAAGTAGATATAAAACCATAATCTAATGAAAGAGTTAGATAAAACAATTGGAAATAAAATTGAAAAAATAACAATAATAGAAAAACTTGATGTAAATGCTCAAAGGCATAATAGCATCAAGGGAAATGTCAATATGCACTATCCAATATTTCCAATATATAAAATACATGTAATCTAACCTATTTATATAAGCAAGAGCTGATAGGAAACACGGACAAGGTTGAGACAAGTGTCTCAACCTGAATGAAGTAGATTCCTGATTGAAATCAACAAAATCCTCTAGAAGAGTGAGAGTCCAAATTAGACTCAACCATATTATAGGAGGAGTTAGAGTTGAAGTAGGAATCAACTATATCCTATGAGGAGTTAGAGTCAAAGTAGGACTCAACAATATCCTCCAAAAATAATATCTAAGTAAATAATATCCTCCTAATAAATACGTTCACCTAAACAAACTTAAGTCAAGAGTAGAATGGAAAAGAACCATTTACTCTAATACCCCCCCTTAAGTGCAACTTAGGGAGTACAATAATACAATACATAGCTTATGGGTCCCAGCAACAAAAGCCTTTTTAGGTACCCATGTACAACTTAAATGCAACCTCTCACAAGGTGGAGAAAAGGAAGAAAACCCAATGGGACAAAACTCCTCTAAAAAAGAGAGTAAATAAGAAGCTCAAAACCTCTAGTATAATGAGACACCTCTTGCACCCCAAGCAAAGAACATAAATGAATAAAATTGCTCGTAGTGAAGTGTTTGGTGAAGACATCTATAGTCTGATCAGATGTCTGATAGTACTGAAGGTCAAGGACCTACTCATGAATTAACTCATGAATGTAGTGCATGTGTATCTCAATGTGCTTAGTCCACTGGTGATGGACCGGATTACAAAAGAATCTAAAAGTTTTTGGCTTTTGGAAAGGAATTTTAAAATCAATGAGGATATTTTGAAGCCAAATAGCCTAAGTAGCTACATTAACTGCTCCTCGATACTCAGCCTTAGTGGATTAAAGAGCAATATCCGACTTCTTCTTGCTCAACCAAGAAATGAGACCTAAACTAGGAGAGAAGCAATACTCGGAAGTAGACTTGCGATCCTAAGAGACACGTGTCTAATATAAATCTGTATATCCTACCAATTCAATATCCATATTCGTTACATAATGAATCCCTTAACTATGATTACCCTAGATATAATGAAGTATTGGCTCAGTTGCTTTCCAATGTGACTCATGTGGCGTCTACATAAACTAAGAGACCATGCCCACAACATATGAAATATTAGGCCTCATGTGAGTCAAATATATGAGGTTGCCAATCAATTGATGATACAAGGTGGCATCCACCAAGGGTGAAGAACAAGAAGCCTCAAGTTTGACCCCGAACAAAAATGGAGTCGTTGCACACTTACAGTCAGCCATACAAAATCTGGAGAGCATATCAAGAGCATACTTAGGTTGTCCAATGAATATACTAGAAGGTGACTAAGAGATCTCAATCCCTAAGAAGTAGTGAATAAGACCTAAGTTAGACATCAAGAATCGATCATGAAGGGCAGTTTTGACTATCATGATGTGGGATGAGTGACTTCTTATGATCAACAAGTCATTAACATAGAGGACAAGGAAAGTGAGAGAATGATCCTAGAACAAAATGTAGACATTTGGATTAGAATTACACCGAGTGAACCCAACCAATAGAAGGAAGCAGTCCATCTTTGCATACCAAGCTAGAGGAGCCTATTTAAGGCCATAGAGGGACTTTCGAAGGTGACAAACAAGTAAAGGATCTTGAATGAACCCTTGTGTGTGTTCCATATATATCTCCTCCTAAAGATCACCATGAACAAAAGCACACTTTACATCCATCTGATGAAATTTCCATCTATGAGTTGCTCTAATGGCACAGATAGGCTGGATGGAATTCATCTTGGTAATTGGCACAAATGTCTTAGAGTAGTCAATTCCAAGAACCTGGGAGAATCCTTTTGCATCTAGGTGAGTCATATGCTTATCAATCGATAGATACACTCGTACCGAACAAGTTTTCTTCCCTTATGAAGGGGACTAAATCCCAAGTATGGTTCCTCTCTAAGGAACTAAACTCCTCTTGCATAGCATCATTCCACTCAGGAACACAAAAAGCTTCTCGAAAGGATTGTGGATCGAAAGTTGTACTAATGAAGAGATGTGAAGCTTGCTCAAACTATTACCTTGTTCTTTTCTCATCTAAAGGATCACCAATTTAATCACCCGCTAACTACAATATCTAACAAGCCCAAAGAGGTCTAGTAGTTGGAGCATGTGGAGAATCTGGAGGAGAATCATCCTCCTCTAAATGATAACTAAGAGAGGAGGAACATGGATACTCATCATCATCATCATCATTTGAAGTAGAAGAATAAGACTCCTAATCTAGATCAGGAGGATCAAAATCATAAGAAGAACTATCATCATGCAATCACAATATCACCATAGAAATGAATTATGGAGAAATGACAGAAGAGGATTAGGAGGTATCCTCCTCAAAACAAATACTCCTCTCGATGAAAATCTCATGTGCGGTAGAATTGAGAAGCTTGTAACCTTTGACACTATTTGGATACCCAACAAATATACAAAGCCTGTTATGCATATCTATAGCCTTGTATTTCTTTGCTGGAATATGGCCCCATGCAGTAGACCCAAACACTTGAAAGTGTTTGACTATGGGTTTTTAACCGGTCCAAGCTTGAGAAGGAGTTACCCCCTTCACAACTTGATGAGGAACCTAATTCTAGATATAACAAGCACAATTGATGTCCTCTGCCTAATGCTAAGGTGCCAATGATTTGGAGTGGATCATACAGTTGGCCATTTCCTTTAAGGACCGATTCTTACATTTTGCCACTCCACTTTGTTGTGGAGTGTAGTGAATTATCTGTTGAAGATAAATGCCTTCTGAGATACAAAATTGCTCAAACCTTTGGTTGACATATTCTCACCCATTATCGGTGTGCAAAAATTTGATGGGTTTTCCTGTTTGTTTCTCTACAAAAGATTTGAATTCTTGAAAATACTCAAAGACTTTAGACTTTTGTTTGAGAAAATATACAAAAGTATACTGGGCAAGATCATCAATGAATGTTAAGACATATTTGGCTTTATTGAAAGAAGTATGTAGAAATGGTCCTTCCAAATCACTATGTACTAGCTCCAAAAGTTGTGTGGCTCTCCATGCTTTGCCTTTATAAAAATTTCCTCAGGATGCTTGCCAAGAATGCATACTTGACAAAATCCATTAGAAAATCAAATAGAAGGCAATCCTGTAACTATGTCATGTTGACTGCGCTATTTTTGAATATGGGAAAAGAGGTTTTGATGGTCCCTTGAAACCCATTATAGCTAGAAGATCAAAAGATATACATTAAAGCGCAACAAAACAAAAATATAGCAAACTAAGGAAAGACAACTGATGAACAAAACTCCAGCCAACAAGATATAGAAAATCAAAGACCAAAAAAGACCATCAAAATCCCAGGCTTAGGTTAATTTCAAAATCATTTCCACCGCTTTCAGCTCCAGCTGTTCCATATTGTCTGTTGCCCATTTTATATCCTTGATTTCCTTGCTGTGACTTTGTATCATTTTAGTTCTCACTCTCATTCTTCTCCCAAGCCCTGTATCCTTATCATCTGGGGTGTCATCCTTAACATCAATAATATTTCTTGATGCCTTATCCCCTTGGTAATTCTCCAGCTTGATAATGAGGGCTTTCATGCTGGCCGAGGTAGCCTTAAGAATCTTGTGGCTATGCTCGCCTCTTTTTTTAAGTGCATTCTCAACTCCATTAGGTCTCTTTTTAGTGGCACCTGCTCTATTTTCTAGGCTAAGAAATTTTTTCTGATTAGCATTGATAATCTCCTCTACATTACCAAAAGCTTTGGTGAGCTCGCTGAGACAATCAGGGAAGGAATTGAACTTTCTCGAGCCTAAAGCTTGTAAGGTCTCAATTTTCCCCACTTCCTGGGCCTGCTTGGTTTTAATGCCTGCAATTTCCTTATGCATCTAGAGGAGCACCTGTTTGAAGATATCCATGACATTATTAATGCAAAGATCAATATCTAGGTGATGCTCTTCCTATTTCTTATCACCAGTGGTATCAAGATTAACTTCTATATCAACCTCCCTAACATCAGAGCTCTAAGTTTCTTTCATGGTTGTATCCTACCCAACATATTGAATGAGTTGTTATAAGTAGCGATAGTTCAAGTTTCCAAATTTTTGATGCCAAAAATGACTCACTTCATCTAAGTGAGTGATTAATACAAGTGAAGGAGAATTAGGAATAAAGTGAGAGAAGTGATGTAGTCCACACTAATCATTTTCCTTTTCCACTATAATTGTAGATCCATTATTCATCTCACTAATGACCACTATGTCTTGAGTAAACTCGACCCACTTGCTAGAGCCCATGTGAGTGATCTAAAAGACAGATAGGAGATTAGTTGACAAAGATGGAACATAAAGGACATCATGAAATTTTCCTTCATTCACTTCAATAGACCCTCTCCCATGCAATTGAGAAGGAGTGTCATCGCCCAAAAGAATGGATGGTATAGACCATGACTCCAAGGAGGAAAAACTTTCTTTTGACGAATCCATGTGGTTTGAAGCACCCGAATCAATAATATAGGAATCTGGTTGTGAGGTAAAAACAACTACGGCCTTACCCTTTCCTTTCCCTTTACTTATGTCCTTTGAAGATTCTTGAGATGAACTTCGCTTGATAGAATCAGGCACCTTGATGTTATTCTTTTCAATAAGATGGGACAAGTGACCAACTTTCTTCTTTAGACATTTGTGTTCATCATGACCAAGTTTCTTACAATAGGAGCACATAGTTTTCTCCTTATTGGACTTATCACCTTTTGAATAAGATGCATCATTTGCTGCTCTTGGCACAAGCAATTTACTTTCTTTCTTCTTTTCTCCTTGCTACCATTTTTTTTTTCTCTTGTTTAGTAGGCCCTCTTTGTTCTCTCGTGCCCTAATTTGTAGCCAAGGCATGAGACTTAAAGAGCTTAATTGGGCCCATATGAATCAACTTGTCTTGTTATTTCATGAGTTCATTTACAAACTAATCAAGAGTAGGCATTGTATAGTTGGTTTTGAGGGCACTTTTTGTGGCATAGAATGAACAAACACTTAATACGTTGGACCAGGTTTGGAAAGAATGCTGAGAATTAGTTTTGAATCTTTCTTCTCAATCCCACACAATTTTAATTACAATCTTAAAGACTTCAGTTTTGTGAAGAAGTCTTGAATTGTATCAAAGTTACATGGGTTTAACCCTATCAATTAATTCTCCAATTGGTGCCCCCTTAATTCATCTTGTTTACCGAACAACCCTTCTAATATTGTTCATATAGAATTTGGAGTTGTAGGAGATTCAAAATAAAAAAGAAGATCAGGAGATATAGCCATGCATAGAGTACCATATGATTCATCGCATTTGTTAAACCATTTTATCTTTTCTACAAGCAGTGATGGTTAAGTTTCAACACCCATTGTTAATATATATAACCCTAACTTATTAATATATATTATCAATCTAGACTTCCACTAATAGTACTTATAGGGTGTGAGTAATGGTGTGGTTGATTGATCCAGATTAAATACAAAAAATAAGATTTTTGTGCAAGAAAGAAGAGAGACCAATCAAAGATAGAGAGAGTACACAAGACCAGCCCCCATTTTTAGTAGATCAAAAATCACTCCCCCAGATATTACAAGTTGGCACTTTATAATTTAGTGCATTTACAGAGATTATTTTCAAGTTACAATCCACATCAAGATCATAATGGATAAAATTGCAATTTTTGATACAAAATAAACTAGAGATAAATTCTGGAAAAATGACCTTTGTATTTGTGTATTTCTCTTCACCAGCTTTCCAACACCTATTTGTTTCTGAAATATGGAGCACCAAGGTGAAAGTTATGCACTTTTGAAAGTCCCAAAATGGGCACTACACAGAGTCACTTGTGAGAATCTATGACTTTTGGAAAATCCGTGCACTAAAATAAAAAAAACATATACACCAGGTTGTAGAGAAAAAAACAATAGCCAAGATCAAAAAAATAAGTTTGTAAATAAAAGGTTAGAAGCCCAAGTTATAGCCTTCAGAAGTTGAACTACAATTTCCAAAACTCCAACAAAGAGGGGTTGTGTTGTAGCTTTATGACTCGATTTTCTCATGATCTATTAACTGAATGAAAAAATTGGAAATGACCCAGATATTGTTTTTAGTGGTGAAATAAACTCAGAAAGAGTTTTTAATTATCACTTGTGGATGATGGGGCCACAATAAAAAATATATATTTTAGCACCACAAAATGACCCCAGCAACCAAAACACAACATGCACAAACTGAATCAGCTACCTAATATATGAAAAGTCATGCTGCAACCTAAAAGATTGATCAGAATACATAAAATGCAAGCCAAATGTTAGATTTGAGCTTAGAGAGTCTCTGAGAAGCTCCAAAAGAACTTGCAACTAACAAGTCAAAATAAGAACCCCCCCGAGAAACTAGATTTTTCTCCACACTTTTCTGATTCTCTGAGTCATCTGAAGATGCAAGAAAAGAGCATACTCATGTGCTTAAAAAATAGCTCTACTCTCTAAGATTTTAAGAAAAACCAATCTTCCAAAATAGGCTCTAATACCATGTTATGAAATGAAAAGAAGATATAAAACTAGAATCTAATGAAAGAGTTAGATCAAATAGTTGGAAATAAATTTGATAGAATAACAATATTAGACAAACATGATGTAATTGCTCAGATCCATAATAGCATCAAATGAAATCTCAATATGCAATATCCCAATATTTCCAATATATAAAATACATGCAACCTAGCTTGTTTATATAGGCAAGAGTTGATAGGAAGCATAGATAAGGTTGAGACAAGTGTCTCAACTTGGAGGAAGTAGAGTCCTGATAGAACTCAACAACATCCTCTAGAAGACTGAGAGTCCAAATTGGACTCAACCATATCACAGGAGTTAGAGTTCAAGTAGGAATCAACTGTATCCTAGGAGGAGTTAGAGTAAAAGTAGGACTCAACAATATCCTCCTAAAATAATATCTAAATAAATAATATCCTCCTAATAAATAATTTCACCTAAGTAAACTTAAGTCAAGGCTGGAATGGAAAAGAACCATATACTCTAACAGATATAACATGGACCTAAGTCAAATGCTCAAACATGCAACACCATAAAAAATCATGCCAAGGTCAAGGTCAACCACAACACGCTACTCCACTAAGTAAACCACATAACATGAAGAACATCATGTGTTCAACAAAATCACCAAAAATCGCACAATGATCAATGCAGATCATCAAAAAAAATATAAAACAATTAGGAAATAATAGCAAGCACGTTAGAATCATCAGTAACAACTTCAACAACACCACTTATTAAATCTTCATCGATCATCATCTGAAACTCAAGAACACTCAACCAGCAGAAACTCTCACAAAGAAAGATAACTTGCGAAGCACCAAATTATGAACCATCTAAAATGAAGATACACAAGACCATTCCAAACAATCTCCCAAAATATCAGCTCAAGATCTAATCACACCAGAATATAGTAGAGGAAATACCAAACTCTCCAAAGCACTAATTAAAAAAACAAAAAACAAAATGGATCATATGATATGATCAATTAAGCTACCGAATCACTAAAACCAATACAAAATGATATAATGAAATTAAGAATAATCCATATATCAAAACATGATCTCAATAAATAAATTTCCAACCAATAAAACAATAAATCATAGGAATATGTTGACATCAATGACAAAAACATATCCTAGTAGCAACAAAGTCCAACAATCATCAATAAAACAAAAACACAATAGATGAGACAACAATACAAACTAGGAAGCATATAAAAGACTAAATAAATGCAAATGAAGGATTCCTTTAAGATATCCCATCGTCCTCTATTTTTAAGAACCTTGAAGGTGATATGTATGTGGCTCTCAGCAAGAAATGACTTGCAAAGTGGCAACTCAAAAGTGGAGTAGCTATGTGATCATGATTATGCAAATGTTCAAGACTAGGATGATTTGATGCAAGATTAAAATTAAGATAATTATGCTAAAAATGCTCAAGGAGATGGTAGATTATCATGATTATGAACTATGCTAAACATGCTAAAATTTCTCTAATTATGAACTTTAGCACAATGCAAAAAACTAGAATGCAAGGGATCTTATCACTTCGAAATGAGGGATATTTATAGAAATTCTTAGGCCAAGGCTTAGGTGGCAGGAATCGATGGTCAAGATTCAATCTAGAGATATCAAGGGTTGAGATTAGGGAAGTTGGAGAAGAGGTTGGAGGGAGAGACACATATCATCTTTGTGGTCACCAGTGTCAAGGAAATCTGCTCATGAGAGGGCAAGTGTCCAAGTGGAGAGGACATGTTGCCAAAGTGTCATGTGTCATCATGAGCGTGCTAACACTCCAAATGGGAGAAAGATTTTAGGGTTAATACGTTAGGAAAGGATAGGGTTAGTTAGACCTAAGGTTGAATGGATGGGTTAGGTTAGGGGTTAGTTGGGCTAGGTGGTTAAAGTTAGGACACATGTACCCAATTTGAATTTAGAAATTTAAATAAAATGAAATATGATAATTGAACTCAATAAATCATGAATTTATTAATTTAGCAATGGGATTTGAAGAATTGAATTTAATGGGGGGAGTAATTAATTAATTTGGATTAATTAATCAAAAGGGGGGATATGAATTGAACTATACAAATAGATCATTTAGATTTATTTACAAGTAAATGAAATTAGGAGAATTAATTTAATCGATGCAAATTTAATTAATTGGAAAGGGTTATTAATTAAATAAGTAAGTATTTAATCAATTATCTCCATACCATTTTTAGGTATATATATATATATATATATATATATATATATATATATATATATATATATATATATATATATATATAAGTTTACCTAGCAATCAATTCTCATTTCCTAAATGACTATAATTTTTTTAAATGTGATTCCTTCAATTTTAATATGCAACATTATTGTATAGAACCTATTCATTATAGAATTAGTTGTCTTCCATTAGTACAAGTTTCCATTGCACAAAAATAAGAACAAGAAGTCTAGTGGAAATTATGGACAATCTAGGTACAGAGTTTTACAAATAGATAGAAAGATTAGAACTTCAATATATTTAACTCTATTAGGTATACCCATTAGACATTCAATGACCTTTCATGCTCCACCTATAACACTAATCAAGAATATTTTTGGGTTTTCTTGAATTTTGAGTCATCTTTTCATTTTGAATAGAAAGAAAAATATGAGTATGAAACCTCTCCATGATTCACCATACGTTATCATATATGTAGATGATAAAACACCTTTAAATGTTCAAATGAATTGTCATATTAGTGATGGTATTGACCTTCATGAATATAAGACTAGTATTACTTATGAATATTGCTTACATGCATAAAAATTCAACAATCAATATGGAAAAATATACTTTTTAAAGTTGGTTACAATAGTAGTTAGTTAGGTTTAAAATAATAATAAGACATAGTGAAAGATATTAAAATAATTAAAATGATTTACATCAAAGGAATATTATATTCTTATTTTGTAATGATCATCAAGGTTTGTCATTGATTTGTGTCAAATTAATCTAGAAAAGTAGTTTTAACAATCTTGTATATACTACAACTAATATTCTAGTCTTGAGGAAAATAATATACTTAAATATTACATTTCTAATCTTGAGGTGTCATTAATTTTGAATTTCAATTAATATTTAACTATCATTATTCATTATGTTTCATTATGTATTCTTAATTATTACAATTTTAAAAACAACCATCACTCACAACTTATCATATAGATAATAATTTAGATTACATTTAACTTGTATAACTAAACTATATAATAATTAATAAATAATAAAAATTACAAACAAATTTCTCATTATACAATTTAATTATAATTTCTAAATATTTTATGGTCCATTACAGATATTGTGACCCACAAGGAAAGTTTACAAAATTAATGACCTTCCACTCTAATTGTTAATTTGTTTAGGTCCATGAATTACATTTCCATTCAATAATGCGAGCTTGACCACCCAAGTTCAACAAACTTGGATTAAATGTTAGCCGTTTTTTCTCTCGCAATTGCTTTCGAACAATTGCTGACCTATGAATGAGGAACTAGTTAATACTAAATGAATTATCGATATTTTTAAATTAAATATTAATCTAAACTTGTTTTCATTATATAAGTTAAATGTATATTTATATAACTAAACTATATAACAATTAATAAATAATTAAATTTATAAACAATTTTCTCATTATACAATTTAATTATATTTTCTAAATATAATGTTATGGTCAATTATAGATATGGTAATCCACAAGAAAAGTCTACAAAATTAATGGTCTTCCATTCTAATTGCTAATTTGTTTAGGTTCATGAATTATATTTCCATTCAACAATGTCTGCTTGACCATCCAAGTTAAACAAACTTGGATATATCCAACACCCAAAAATTATCATTGACTGTATTCAATAATTAGTGTGGAAAATAAAAACTCCTTCTGTTTTAATTTTTAATTATGTCTTAAATGTGAGCCTGTTTTTCTCCTACAATTGCTTTCGAACAGTTGTTAACCTATGAATGAAGAACTAGTGTCCAAAAACTTTGATTAAATGTGAGCATGTTTTTCTCCCACAATTGCTGTCAAACTAGTGTCCAAAAAAATTGATTAAATGAATGAAAAAGTACTTTAGCAAACATGCATCAGATGTGATGACAACATCTTTGAAGACCATAATTCCGATACATGCTCTTAAATTAAATGCGTTGGCATACTTCTCACCTGAACAACATTTCAAGGTGTTACATGTAACCACAACTTGCCTACTTTGTTTCACCTAGATGAGACTCTTTTCAATATAATCATTGTAGGAACAATATAACAATTTAATAAATTTTAACATATTTTTCAATTATTTTTCAATTTTTCATTATCTTATACTTTGTAAGTTTATTTGGCTTTTGTGGGATTCCTACTTAAGCTGTATTCCAATTTAATTATTCTTCTTAATTATGTAATGGTTATATGGCAACGCAGTATGCTCTAGGTGGTCAACCATTTGTTGAAGCTTGGAAATGAAAACTCTAAGAAAGTGAAGTGCTCACGTGTTCCCCATGCTTTCCCATTCCAAACTCTACCATGCCTCATTTAATATTAAATATTAGCTATTTAATAATCTTTAAAATATTATTAAAATTAATCAAGAATTCTTATTTAAACAAAATAAAATATAAAACTAATAAATTAATATTCTACAAGTAATCATGCCGACAAATTAAAAGTAGAGGGATAAAGCCTATTACTTATTCCAGTCTACCAAGGTCACTTCCAACTCGCGTTCCTGACGGGACGCAGATTCTACAAGATTTCCGATGGATTAAAGTTTGTCGTGTATTCAGAGCTCTCTCGTAAGTTTCCATGGAGAAAAGAATTCTGTGGACTTTCGCCAGAAAAATAAAGTTTGAAATGAAAAGTCATTTGTCGTAAAGTCATTGGTCTTTGTTTAAACTTATGAAGTGCCCACGCGATTTCGTATAAACGCCTTCCCCGTTGTTTCCGCGCCTCAGCTCTTCCACACATTTTCATTATTCGATCATTATTGACCGACTCTGTCTCATCACTAGTTTTATCAGCTCTTCCAGGCATTTTCATTATTCGATCATTGTTGACCGATTCTGTGTCACATGGACTTTTCTGCATCGGGTCACGGTTATTCTAATTTTAAAGTAGATATTTCGTATAGTGTGTTAGTGACAGGTTAGTTAATCACAGTCATTAATTATAAAATTGAGAATGTAAAATGCGTGACTAACACACGTGTTAGTCAATTCGTACTGTCTTTTTGGAACCAGAATAAATGCGTCCTCTGCAACGCTGGTTCTCATTTGTCACCTGTCACTTACACACAGCTGTAAAGTTTGCAGTCAAGACACGTAGAGAGAAGTTCATTGGTCTTGTTTGCTCTTGTGCCTCTGATAACGTGACATGTTTTCGTACAAACGTGTTCCTTCGCACCTTCTCTTTATTCACGCACCTACCACTTGTTTTCTCATTTCTGTGTGTCTAGCTTCTTAAGATATTTCTGGCTTGGCCGTTCTGATTAGTTGTCTAGCAAAACCCAAGGTCGCTTGCGTTCATTAGCCTTGTTGGTTATAATTGTAATTAATTAAGTTTAAAATAATAAAATATAGTGAGAGTTATTAAAATAATTCAAATGAATTATATTGAGAATATTATATTTTTATTTTAGTAATGATCATGAATATTTGTCATTGGTCTATGGCTAAAAGTAGTTGTAACAATTTTATCTATATAGACAAACTAATATTCTAGTCTTGAGAGATAGTATAATTAAAATATTATATTTCTAATCTTGAATTGTCATTAACTTTAAAATTTAATTTATATTTAAATACCATTATTCATTATGTTTGTTTATGTAATTACTATTTTAAAAGCAACAATCACTCATACTTAGATACACATTATTGAATTAGTTCAAAATCAATCAATCATACTCTTAAATAAAGCTTTTTTCACTCTGGGTCAGAGTCTAAGAGGTGTTCCACTCTTAAATAAAGGTTTTTTCACTTTGGGTGAGAACCCAGTGTTTTAACCAGTTAAGCTCAACCTATTGGACCATAATTTAGATAAATTGTTATTTTATACACATTATTGAATTAATACTAAATCAGTCATTCATACTCTTAAATAAAATATTCATTTAAACCTTTTTTCATTATTTAAGTTGAATATATATTTATATAAATAAATTATATAATAATAAATAAATATTTTAAAGTATAATGAAATTTTTCAGAATAAAATTTAATTATATTTTCCAAATGTAACGTTAGGATCAATTAAAAACATGGTAACCCACAAGGAAAGTCTACAAAATTAATGGCCTTCCACTCTAATTGCTAATTTGTTTAGGTCTAGGTCCATGAACTACATTTCCATTCAATAATGTTGGCTTGACCATCCATGTTCAACAAACTTAGACTAGCAATTGCACCTTAGTGTGCAATGGGCATGCCGAAGATGTGTGGAAGGTAAATCACACGAAAAAAAAGGTCTATTTTTAGCATCCATTTGTGCAATACATGAAGTCAATTGAAAAATGTTTTTTGTTTTTTTTGATAGGTAATGGGTCAAAGTTAATAAAGTGTACATACCCTACCCCCTTTTGGGATTTGAAATTGTGACCTCTTTTTCAAGATCACAAGTTCTCCACCACTAGGCCAACTTAGTTTATACAATTGAAAAATGATGTTGTTTGTGCAACAAAGGTTACAATGGATAAGAGATAGCTTCATGTGAATTATGCATCCACTTACAAAGATCTGGACAACTAAAAGAAAACCTTTGAAATAATAAAATAATCAAGATCTATTACCAATATGACCTTTGAAATAATAACATAATCAAGATCTATTACCAATAGGCTTATATTATTTTTTCAATATAGAGAGTGGGAGAGAGAGAGATACATAGGGACAAAATGAGGGAGAGATAAAGGGGGGAAGAGCGAGAGAGAAATGGGGTAAGGATATGGGGGAGAGAGAGAGAGAGAGAGAGAGAGAGAGAGAGAGAGAGAGAGAGAGAGAGAGAGAGAGAGAGAGAGAGAGAGAGAGGTGGAGGCCATGTAGAAAGACAAAGAGATACAAATATAAAGGTCTAGAAAGAGGGAGATCTATACAGAATGATTGAGAAAAATATGTCAAGATAAATGGGGATAGAGGAAGATAGAGGTAGATATATCTATGAAGAGAAAGAGAAATAGAGATATATGGGAAGATAAATGAAAGAAGACATGAAGGTAGAGAAATAGATAGGGGCATAGAGAGGGAATGAGGGAAGGAGATATGGGTTGAGGAGGGTGGCTAGCCTCCGAGGTGGACTAAAGGATGGAATAGATCTAATTATATTTCAATATTCTCACAATACAAGGATGACCACTCTTGAGATTGCAGTTTGCAAGCATTTCCACTAAATTCCTAATGTGGTTCACTATAAGGAATATGCCTTGAACCAAATATTAATGATATTATGGTGTAGTGATATGGATTTGAATGATGTTTACATGGATTTATATGCTATCATTGATTATTAATACTTTATGATTTTTAATGTCAATTTCTAGTGATTAATATTGTTTGTAGGACCTAAAGCAAGATTATACTATTAAGGGCATTACAATTGACAATTTTGTTATAAAGTTATATTTATAAATATAATGCATTTCTCATCTTAATTTAGATTTAATGTTTCAAGACTAAATTCAACTAAATCCCAAAAATGGACATTATAGAATTCATATTTGCATAGATTAATGGTGCGATATCAATTTGGTATTTTACTAACACAAGTTAAATAGATAATAGACATCTCAAGAATGGTATCACTCAACATATTATATATATTATTATTATTTAATATATGTATGCTAGCTATGTTTTGTTTTTATGCATTCTATCACATAATATAAAAAATTAAATATATCATCCAATATTGTCTAACATACTCATTGTCTTTTTTAACTTTTTTTAATGATAGGTTATGTAATTTGAAAAGATCAAATATTATTAAATTTAAATAAAATAATAATTTAAAAAAATTGCATTTGGAATCTGGATAGTGTTAGCCAATGCCATGGAATCTAGAAAGAAAAATATTGCTAATAAAAAAGAAAAAATTTAAACAATATTTCTGCAACCACTTGTTGGCCTCCGCCATGAAAGAAGGACTAAGAGGAACCATCTTAATGCAAAATTCATGCTCATTTGGGGCTTCGACGCCATCCAAATCTCCTTCCTACACCATTGCTTGTATTTCTGAATCTGTCAAAGATTAGAAACATAATTTCTCTTTAGACTTTCAACGGTGATTAGGGCAAAGGCAGATATAGATGTAGCAAAGTCAGTATACAAGGTAGAAACATAATCATTTGACCCCGAAGTTAGGGTTTTCGATCCCATTTTATCTTTGAATATAGATCTACACCCTCTTGTAGCAAAGATACAGGTTGCTTTGGTAGGCATATTAAGATTGAGACCCAACATAAGTGCGAGTTCTTTAGCAAGGCACTTATATATTAAGATTGATTTTATATTTAATTTATATAATATTATATTATAATTATCTTTACAGTATTATAAATAAGATATTATTTAACATAAATTGATTTATTTTTAATTGCATTAGAAGATTAAATTTATTAGATTTCCACAATCCATGATAGATTTTATGAGAAATTTTCTAGATTCAACTGTGTAAATGATTTTTACATCAACGTTTGTGGTCACTACATGAACCATCATCAGATGTAAGAGAGCAACTACATGAGAAAAATGAAAGTAAGTAAACTTAGTTTGATTAAATAGATGACATGGAAAGATGAGGAGCACAAAGTTCAAAGTCAAAGGAAATAAAAGAAATAAGAAAAAGAAAACCATAAACTAAAAGAAAGAGAAAAAGTTTAGAAGTAATAGTTAAAAGGGGGGAATAATTGAAAGGGAGAAAATAAAAGGGAAATGAATGAAGAAAGGAAATAAAAAGCTAAATGCTAAACAATTTTATAGTTTACATAGTGTGCCCTAAAACATTGATGCAAAAATCTTTTAAACAATTGAATCCAAAACAAATCTCATACAATGCATCAAAATATTTTGTGTTTCTTTTATGAAATATATTTAATGTCTCAAATAGCATATGAAATTTATGTGAAATTTATACAAAAATCATTTTTAAAAAAAGAAATTAGATAATTTTATCTCTTAATATCAAAATAATCTATTACATAACCATATATGTGACTATCTCAATTCTACAATCACACGTACCTTCTTACTTACATATATCTTTCAATCTATTTTTAAGGTGTAATACCTTCTTAGTTATATATTTATACATATTCCCACGTTGTGCAAACACACACATGATATTATTCCTTATCATAACATTTATGTATAATCCTTGCTGTTAAGTAATATAAAATAAGATAGCTTTCAAAAATTATTCAAGTCTTCATATAATAAATGTACGAGCGACGCCTTTTCCAAGATATGTGCAAATAATAAACAAAACTGTAGATATCATCTCCAATGTGGTTAATGCATCTGACATCGATGGAGAAAGAAAAACTTTTCTACTTTGAACGTGCCATTGAATTTTAATTTTTAATTTTCAAAGCCTGACAACTGACGATGACAAAAGAATGTTGAGATTTTGCATAAGTATGCCCGATAGCCGCTATTAGTTCTTGTAAGTTTACGCTTTATTCCTAAATAAATGGTTCTCTTTCGCAGATGAGTAAGACACGTAACCAGAAATGTATTTTTGAAACATATTCCTAAAATCTTGGGTGTCCGCCATTTAGGTTTTCCAAAAGGGTAAAAGCGATGAACGGACGAGATCCGTTTAATGGTCTTGCACGCTTCTCAAGAATTTGAGACCATTGGATTTTAAAGTGAGGGTTTTTTTTGTCATGGGAATGCCTTCGGCATAATTAAATGTCAGCTTGTTTTTCTCCCGCAATTGCTTTGGAACAGTTGATAACCTATGAATGAAGAACAAATTTACAATCTGAAAATTACACGAAGACCAAATTTACCAAATATGCATCAGATGTAATCACAGCATCTTTGAAGGCCATAATTCCGATATATGGCTCTTAAATTAAATATAATGACATACTTGTGAACTCAACAACATTTCAACGCGTTACATGTAATTTTTTTCTACAGAGATATTTTAAAGCGAAAATTAATATATTTCTTAAGTTCATAATTCCTATCTGTTTTCTAAACAAAATTGTGGTCCAACAGCCTAAGCTCCGCGTGGTCCAATAGATGACATCTTCTGCATCCTAAAAATTGGAGATCAACAAAGTCTCACCTTTACATTATTTTAAAAAGCCTGGTTTATGAAAGAATTCTTCAGGGGAAGCCATCATGCAGATCGCCTATCATGCAAAATATCCACAGTTGGTCTGTGTTATTCTGTTATCATTTAATTTTGCTAATGCAGCGCAAATTATCTGCGGTGAAAATAATAGTAGCGCTGAATTCGAGAATAATTTCAACATAATTCTTAAAAATCTTGTAAACAATACATCATCATCCAATCGTTTCAATACCTCATCCTATGGCAAAACTCCAGATAAAGTTTATGGTCTCCTCCAATGTAGAGAAGACACAACTGCGAAGGAATGCTTCAGTTGTTCACAAGATGCAAATACTACCATTCGCGATGTTTGTAAAAATGCCAGAGGCGGTAGATATCTGCTGGGCAACTGTTTCATACGCTACGAGAACTATTCCTTCTTTGGTATACTTGATACCAAACCAAGGGTTACTCCCAATAAGCGGAACGTCACCGAGGAGCCTGATGTGTTTAAGAGGGCAGTTACGGAGCTCTTCAACAATCTCACAGAAATTGCTCTTCAATCCTCTACACGTTATTCGTCTGGATTAACAAGGACCACCACATTGTATCCGATAAACGGCGAGCTTCAATGTTGGAGGGATTTAACTTCTGTTGAGGACTGCAGAACATGCATAGGGCAAGCAATTCGTAATCTGTTGGATGTGACGTTTACGGATCATGGAACTTTACAGGGAGGAGCGCCCGAGTGTGGAAGTTGCTTTGCTCGTTACGATACGTACCCATTCTTTAACCCCGCCCCTCCACCGCCGCCGTCTCCCATCAAACTGCTTTCTCCAACAGCGAGTAATATGTAGATCAATTACCTTAGAAGTTAATTTTAATTGTTCTCGTATTCTGACGAAGTGCATAGACATTCCTACTTGATTTTAATTGTTCCAACCATTTTAGATGTCTAAGTGCTCAAATTAATCTCGTGTGCAGCAAAGTCTTCAAACAAACTAGGTATAGTTCTGGGTATTGTTGCCGGCTCATTGGTGATGTTACTGTTATGCCTATTTGCAATCCGAAGGAAATTCAAGTTTGCTTTATCATGGAAGCAGGCCGTCTTAAGGAAAGGTACTTTGTCAGTGAAATTTTATTGAATTTCTCCTACGTTTTTATCAACAAAATTCTGATTTAGTAAGAGTGTAAGAACAAAATTAATATTTTTTTCTCTTCATTAGCTTCAAATTGTGGTCAAGAATAAATTCTATCCAGTTAGATGCAAAATTGTAATTTTTTTTTTTAAATATCCTAGTGAAATAGGATATATTCATTAAAAAAATTATAATTTTTTTCCCCGGTGCAATACTTATAAAGTGAATCTAGATAGTGAGGTAGACTCAGCGATCGGCCAGGAGCAGGAGATAATCTTTAATTTGGAAAATATCAAGGCTGCAACTAGCAATTTCCATGAAGATAACAAGCTTGGAGAGGGAGGCTTTGGCTCTGTATACAAGGTAACTTGATCCTAACCGACCATGTTTTCTGGTTTTCCACGGAAAGATTAAATATACTATTAAATTTTTTACGCCAGTTTTAGTATTTTATTTAGATATTTTGGGAAATAGATTTATATATTAACTCAAAATAATCTATGAATGAAAAACTGTAACAAATCGCGAAGCCTTACAAATCGGACATTTTACTTTCATTTTTATTTTGTTTTGTTTTGATTTTGAGAGAATTATTTAGATGTTTTCTGGATTTTCGAAAATAATCAGAAATTTTTATCTACCATCTCATTGTTTCAAATAAATTTGTTCAATTATTTAACCAGATATGTTATTTAGTTATGGTTTCTTTTGATGTGAATATAGGACCTACCCATAATTCTGGATTTTAACATATTATTGGAAATTTTTTATCAGCACACTCGTCGTTTTCCATGTATTTGTTCAAATATTTATTAGGATGTGTTATTTAGTGAAACCCACTAAAGGTTAGCTAGTCTGTCATATTATCTACTCAGAATGATAAACCTCTTCTGTGGGAAGGGTTGATTGATCTATTGACTAGTGACAAGTTTTCATGCCGTAGATAATCTCTGCCCTTTTGTGTTTAATAGATAGTTTTTGTTTCTTTCTGCTGTTAATAACGAGTGTTGTCTCTCTGGTTTTGAGTTTGCTGGTAACTAGAAATCTGATGCCTCGGTGGCGTACAACCTACTTTGGATCTCCAGTCTCAATTATTTACTTAGCAGCTTGTACCTATAATAATTGGCACTTGTCCTGTTTCTGTTTCAGTGTTCATTGCTAACTAGAAATTTAGATACGTATATTTCTAACCTTTTTGTTAGAGCCTTCCCATTGAAAATAATATTTCCTAAACCAATTAGGAGGAGAATTTTTCCCATAATTCATTCGACAGTGGAGAGCTCAGCACAAGATGTTTTACAAAATATATTTTCATTAAATTTCCAAATTATCTTCCTCAAGTCTCAGAAAAAGAGCAGTGTCATAAGCAAATTGAAAATATTTATCCCCTTTAGAAGTCTCACCCCTCAAACACTAGGGAACATGTTTGAGGGTTTTAGAATGTAAAATGTGGCATTGCATTCTATCACAAAGAGTGCAGAGAAAAAATATAACACTGCCTAATAGATCGCTAGAGAAGAACCAGGTCAGAAGAAGAACCATTCAAATTCACTTGAACCACAGCATCATTAACAATATTTTTATCATCTTGCAATACATTTGAGGGATCCTAGAAGCCTTTATGATCATTAGAATAAATGACCATTCTCAAAATAGAGAAAAAGCATCCCAATTCTCCGATCTGACAATCTACCCAACTCCATTGCTTTTCAACTTGTAAGAAAATACCGCATCTACCTTGCATGAATTCTGTCTAAATACCGCTAATAAAGGTAAGAAGAATCTCCACCAGTCTCAAGACAAGAATTTTTGCTCGAATCTTAAATGAAACATTGCCCAATGTAATGGGCCCTCTATTTGTAACTAAGGTTTTATCGTTAGGCAGTAATTTGATGAAGCCCTTGCTAATATTGCTTCAAAGTATATCTGTAAACTATCATCGCTGATCCAATCAATGTTTTCTTGTAGAATTCAGCAGGCAACCCATCAATTCTAGGTAAGTCATCATTTTTAACAGATTGAATAGCAGAAATTATTGCATCCTTAGAAATTTCTTTTGCAAACCAATCAGAGTTTTCACTGGTGATTTTTATTGGGATGGTTATTTTTACGGAAGTTCCAAGCAATATCACATTCTTGACTATCTCCCTCAGCAGAAAACATATTCTATGTTTTGGAGTTTGCTCGTTACTTGAAAACATATTCTTTCTGTTTCAGATGAGAGTTTCCACATTCGATTCTCTGTAGTAATTTCCCTGTCCTCTGATTTTCTGTACTCTGATCATTATGTTTATCTTCTGAGAGCCCATTTCCCTTGATTGATTAAGAGTTCTGGACTTCGTTATATGTTTATAGTGTGACAAAAGCTCATTATTTATGTGTTTTCTTTTATGTCAGAAGGTTCAGAAGCTCATCTTTTATGTGTTTTCTTAAGTTTCGGCTATTTTTATTTTCTCTAAGATTTGATTCTCTTCTTAGAGCCATTTTCCCGAGATTAATTTATCATAAGCAAGTTTGAAGCACTATTTCATTCAATTAAGAGTTCTGGACTTTGTTATATTTTCCAGTGTTACATACGCTCAATATTTGCGTGTTTTCTTTCATGTCAGGGCACTATGCCAAATGGATTACAAATAGCGGTAAAGAGGCTTTCCGTGCAATCATCGCAAGGGAAAAAGCAGTTTCTAAATGAGATTAAGTTGGTGGCCAAAATTCAACATCGTAATCTTGTGAATCTGCTTTGATGTTGTGCTGAGGGATTAGAACGCTTGCTTGTTTATGAATTCTTGCGGAACAAGAGCCTTGACAAAATACTATTTCGTAAGCTAATTTCATATAAATTTTAAATGAGTTTCATTTAATATTAATTCTTTATTTAGAGTCACTTATTTGGGGTTATGGATATAGATCCAGAGCGGAGCCAAGAACTTGACTGGCCAAAGCGTTTGAACATCATACCTGGAGTAGCCCGTGGACTTCTATGTTTACACCAAGATTCTCAGTTGCAGATTATTCATCGGGATATCAAAGCAAGCAATATTTTGCTTGATGAGAAAATGCACCCAAAAATATCAGATTTTTGTTTAGCTAGGTTATTTCAGCTAGAGGAGACTCATGTCAATACAATGGTTGCAGGGACACTGTAAGAATTGAATCAATTTTTACACTTATCTATTTTTCCTTTCCAAATTATTTAAGTATTTATTATTTTCAACTTTGTAAGTTTGTTTTGTTTTATTAGGATTCTTCTGAAGTTGTATTCTAATCTACTAATTCTTGTGAATTATACAGTGGTTATATGGCCCCAGAGTATGCTAGGTGGTCAACTATCTATTAAAGCGGATGTTTACAGTTTTGGTGTTCTTATTTTAGAAATTATGTGTGGAAGAAAGAAGTCTGATAGTAGATTGCCTCTTGAATATCAAAGCTTTTTGGAATAGGTAAGATAAAAATTTAAGATATAATAAAATAATTTGTTTTCAAAACCTAGATACCTTATAAAGATAAATATGCATTCTTATGTAGGTATGGAGATCGTACAGGGATGGAAATATCATTGATATGATTGACAAAACTATACTAAATTTTTTTCCTAATGAACAAGTTTCAAGATGCATTCATGTGGGGTCTTTTGTGTACACAAGGAAATCCATCACTTCGCCCACCAATGATCAATGTTTATGCAATGCTTTTGGATAATTTTGTAACCAACTTGCCAAATCCCACAAAGCCTGCTTATCTTAGCATTACACAAGATAATGTTCCATGACATACATCTACATCAATATCCGCAAGAACAACTTCGTCTGGTTTGCCTACCACTCCTTTGGCTTGCCCATCTATCAATGATACAGCAACAATAGATTTGGGTCCTAGATAATCTTGCTTACTTTCTAAATCTAGTTTAATAAGAGAACTTGCATATCAAACTATATATGAAAAATTCTTATGATAGTAAATTGTAATAGCTTTATTTTTATGGTGTTGAATAAAACACCTAACAATAATTTAGGGGTGATCTTGACATTTTCTGTGAAAATATATCTTTTTTTCATTTCATTAATAGTATTGAATTACCCAAGAAGGCCTGGATAATATTTTCATGTTTATTAAATCCCTCACACGGTTCATTTAATCTTGGCTACAAAGTTGGGGAAGTCCTCCTTCTCCAGAATGTTCCCACGTGAAGATGCATGGGAGTTAGGGGGAGGAGGATGTGTGGAAACATTACTCACAGAGTTGTCAAGGGTCCATTTACACCTAGTGGACCAAGAGGTAGTCATTTCCTCAAAGTCTTGATCAACATTTTTTTAGTTTTTAACATAATATTCACTACTGAGGGGGAAAAGTATTTTCAAATTTGGCTCCCCTAGAGGGGTTAATCTAGGTAGGGTTCTTATTGGGGTTCAGGGTGGCTTTTTTACTAATTGAGTTGAACAAAAACTAAACACACTGGGAGAGGATAGAGTGATTAATAACCAAACCACAAGTTGGGGTTAAACCTAGGTGAAAATATTATAGGCATAGAATTATACCTTGGTGCAAGGGAAGGGTGTCTTTAGATTTAGCCACCAGAATAGATTGGGTAATAGGGGGCTACCTAGTTTACCATCAATTAGGTTTCTTTGATAGTTTGCTTCTATCCTTTCCCAGGGTCCAGGTCTACCCCGCTAGACTTCTAAGTGCTTCCCTACTACTATTTTCTCACCACACTCGATACAAGCTCATAAAGAAGCTTGTTCTCCATGTTCCTAGACTTTGTCACTATGTGTTGTAGAGGTGTAGGATTACCCTTGCTTACTCATGGTCTGTAAAGTCATCATCTTATCTGATTTTGCAATCAAACTTCTACACAAGTCCTCCCCTGCACTTACTCCTTTACGATCACTAAAACCTAGTTGGACTTCCTCCAAGCTCGCCTAGGCTTAGTATGTAGAAATGGTGATTGCCATTTCCCAGTTTCCTCCTAATCTACATTTTTTGCTCTTCTTGAATAACTCCATTGGCCATGTGGATCCCAAGGTGGAGGTTCAAGACAGAGCCATATTTGCACTATGAATTCAAAACAAAGAAATGAACAACAAAAAGGAAGCTTTAATTACATAACTATAATCAAAAACTTAACAAAAACAAGATAGTACAACACTCAGTGATAGAAAACCAGAAAATAGAGTTGAATGTATTTCTTTTGTGTAACCTGAGGTATCTAGGCAAATCCAACCTCTTACAATTCACCTTTGTAGTTTTTTATATCTCATCCATCCATCGTGAAACACAGATGGTTACAAATTCAAGAAAATAGTTTTATATCAGGTAATCAGCGTAGCCTCATAACCTAGCTTTCGATGCCCATTGGTGACTTACAAAATTAGCACTTTTCCATTGGATAATTGAGGTAACAAAAAACACACCTTCACCGATGGTCGATAATCGGTTCCTCTGCTGGCTCTTTTCTATTGGGTCATTAGGTAGCATTACATTGAGCTTTTCCGATGACCGATGTCACCAATGTCTACCTCCTCTATTTGTGCCCTGTCATCAGGTCATCAACGTAACACTGAAGTGCTCCTTCTGATGGTCAATGACTATCACCTCAGCTAGCACTTTCCTATCAGATCCATGGGATAGCTACCAAAACATCCCTTCTGCATTTCTATCTCGACATCGGGATAACCCACTCCATCCTTCCCAATGGCTGATGACTTCCTTCGACCCTTCCACTTTTCTATTGAGCACCAGCATAGGTGGAAAAATTATTCGCCGATACTCGATAAGAAGACTTACTCCATACTCTGATGACCTCATCAAGGTAAGACTTGTTGATCGGGGTATGTCTTGCTGATAAGAAAAATTTCAAAAAACTATAATTAAACAACCATAGAAATAGACTAGAGCCATTCCTTATGTATATACATGACCACTGGAAGGTCTCACAAGCCAAAATAGGTTAAGGGCATTGCAACCCTTAGGTGCTCTTGCACCATACTCCCCCAAAAAATAATGAAGTCAAGTGACGATGCTCGATAGAAAGGAAATATCAATTCCTGACTTAACAAAGTTTGATTCAGGGACCTAGGTTGCTTCAGAATCAAGTTTATGCATCCACTTGACCAAATATTCTATGTAGACCTCTTGTCTAGCCTGGGGCATGGAAGAAGAAAGTAATGGAAGGTCGGCAAGTGACTGTTGAACATCTAAAACTCACACATCCTCCTTGGGAAGGCATCCCTTTTAAGAAACCAAATCTACAACATTGAAAATGGGAGACAAAGCAATATCAGATGGCAAATCAATCTTATAGGCATTAGAGCCATACTTGGATAAAAGTTTACATGGGCCTATTCTTCTCATTTGTAGCTTGTTGGGAACTCCTTTCTCAAGTCAATCCATATTCAAATATACCATCACCAAATCTCCAACTGAAAATTGCACATCTCTCTATGTGGCATCAACTCTAGCTTCAACTTTCTGTGAAGAATCTTGGAGAGCTCACCTGACTTGGTCATGAACCTCCTTCATAGATTCATTGACATCATCAGCTTGACCACATATGTGTGATAGATTACCAAGATCTTGTAATTCCATAACACCTCATGGGTGCATACCATACACTATCTCAAAAGGACTCTTCCCAGTAGACCTGTTGACACTATCATTGTAGGAAAACTTTGCCTGGTGAAGAAACTGATCCTAACTTTGTCCATATTCTTTTGTCAACCACCTTAAAAGGTTTCCAAGTGTCCTATTGACCACTTCTATTTGACTATCCATTTGGGCATGATAAGCTAAACCAAAAGACAAGTTAGTTTCCAATCTTTTCCAAAGAGTTTTCCAAAAATTTCCAACGAATTTGACATCTCTATATGAAACAATACTAACTGGCAAACCATGGATTCTTATAACCTCTTTGAAAAACAAGTGTGCAATGTGACTAGCATCATGAATAGTTTTACAAGGAAAAAAATGTGCCATCTTATTGAATCTTTCAACAACAATAAAAATTCCATCACAGCCAAGATTTGTTCTGGGTAAGCCAACCACAAAATCCATACTTACACATTCCCATGGCCTTGTAGAAATAGGTAATGGCTGATAAAGACTAGCATTAGTAATTGTACCTTTAGCTTTCTGACAAACTATACATTGCTCAACATAACTTCTGATATCCCTCTACATTCTAGGCCAATAGTAGAACCTTTGAACAAGTTACAATATCTTATTAAGGCCAAAATGACCACTCAAACATCAATTGTACTTTTCTTGGATCAGATTTTCCCTCATCGATCCTTTGGGAACACAGAATTGTCCACCTCTAAACAACAAACCATTCTTCAAAGTAAAGTCAACATATTCACTATGAAAGTGATTCTAAAATTCTTGACAAACCTTGTAAATGGCTGCAAAATATTCATCATTGGGGTACAAATCCTTGAAGTAATCAACTCCAATACTCTAAAATTGCACTTCTTGCACTGTTAGTATCCTTCTACTCAAAGCATCTGCCACTTTATTACACTGTGATTTCTTATGCTTAATAGAAAAAGTATATGACTGCAAATACTCAACCCATTTAACATGCCTATGATTCAACTTATCTTGTGAATTCTAAAAACTTAAAGCTTGATTATCTATGTAAACAATAAACTCCTTAGGCAACAAGTAGTGCCTTCACTTCCTAAGAGCTCGGACAAGAGCATACAGCTTGAGATCATAGGATGAATACTTCTTCTTGGTATAATTGAGCTTCTCACTAAAGAAAGCTACAAGTCTATTCTCTTAACTCAAAATAACACCGAGTGCTATATTATTTGCATCACATTCAATTGTGAATAACTTATCAAAACTAGGAAGAATGAGTACTGGTTGTGTAGCTACCTTTTGTTTCAAAAGTTTAAACCCTTTGTTAGCTGCATTGGTCCACTGAAACTTAGTCTTAACTCCTCCTTTGATGGTATCCAACATGGGTGCACAAATCTCACTAAACCCTCTGATAAACTTCCTGTAGAACTATGCCAAACCATGAAAACTTCTTACTTCACTTGATGTCTTTGGTGTTGGCCAATTTGTGATGGCTTCCACATTTGATGTGTCCACCCTCAAATCTCCTCCTAAAACTATAAATACAAGATAAACAAGTTCCCACTTCATAAACTCACACTTTTTCAATTTTATTGTTAGTTGCTCATCATATAATTTTTGCAATACAATACTAAGATGTTCTAGATGTTCCTCTTTAGTTCTACTAAAAATCAAGATATCATCTAAGTATGCAATAAAAAATTTACCAATAAAATATTTAATCACTTCATTCATGAGTCTCATGAATGTATTGGGGGCGTTACTAAGACAAAATGGCATAACAAAGCACTCATAAAGTCCTTCATTGGTTTTGAAGGTTGTTTTCCATTCATCACCTTCCTTTATCCTGATCTGGTGGTATCCACTCTTGAGATCAATCTTAGTGAGGTACTTTGCACCTCCGAAACAATCCATCAAGTCTTCAATTATTGGGATAGGAAATCTATACCTGATAGTGATTCTATTAATGGATCATGAATCTGTCATAGCCTCCATGTTCCTCCTTTCTTGGGTGCTAACACTGTAGGTACGACACATGGACTTATTCTCTTCTTTATCAACCCTTGGTCCAACAATTCTTGGATTTGTCTAGCCACTTCCTTGTTCTGTCCTGGAGTCATCTTATAGGATGCTTTGTTGGGTAATGATGCTCCTAGAATGAAATCAATCTAATGGCTTATGGCTCTAATAGGTGGTAGGGTTCCTGGTGCTCCATCACTTATAATCGCTTTGAAGTTTTCTATTATCTGTCGCACTTCATGAGGTATTTGAACCTTATTTTCTTGCTTTGCTTCCTTTGGTTTCACTATGAGAGCAAACCCCACTCCTTTTCCTTCCTTGAGAGTGTTAATGAACTCTTTTTCACTCACCAATAATACATTTGGGCCTTTAGTTTTGTCACTTTCTTTCATCACTTACGGACTGAATATGGTATGTAACTCCATCTTTTGAAAAGAATAAGAGTTCTTCTCTCCATTGTGAATGGCCTTTCTATCAAACTACCATGGTCTACCAAGAAGTAGATGACAAGCATCCATAGGTAGGATGTCACACAAGACTTTATCCTTATAACTACCTATGTTGAACTCAACCCATATTTTCTCATTTACTACCACATGCTACTCCTTGTTGAGCCAAGTGACCCTATATTGATTACTATGTGGGATTATTTCCAACTTTAGTTTATTTACTGCTTCCTCTAACACAATGTTGTCTGCAGACCTTGATTCTATCACCAGGCTACAAACCTTACCAAGGACCTTGCATTTGATTCTAAACAAAGATCTTATTTGAGTTGGTTCTCTTTTGATTGACTCCTTAATCAAGGCTCTTCTCATTATTAAATTTTCTCCATCTTCAGGAGCTAAGCTCACACCTTGTGTCTTGCTTCTTTCTACATCTTCTTGGGCACCTGTCACTCTTCTTTCATTTCCTTGCGACGAAGAGGATTTCTCTGGACATCTATAGGCGGGGTGACCCAACTTTTGGTAATTGTAACAATCATGGTGGAGAAGTAGGACCCTCTTCTTGGTCCACTATATCTACCTCTTCCTGGGTTACTAGATGATCTCCTTCCTCTATACCTTCTCTTTCTATGTGAATCCTCACTTTTCTCTATAAGTTTGGACTCTCCTTGGCACCTTTGATCTACTCCTCTTCCACCAAAATTATCTCTTTGGCCTCTACCATCTTTTCCTCTACCTCTTCCTCTATTGCTTTGTTCTTGTTTCTTCTTGCTCTTTTCCTCCACCTTTAGTGCCAATTGATAGCACTTTATGTATGGTGTTAGGACATAACAAACTCAACTCCTCTTGAATATTCCATCTCAAGCCATTCAAGTATATGGCTATCTTGATGCTCTCGTCCTCTACCACCTTGGATCTCATACACAACTTATAAAATTCCTCTGTGTAGCTGCTCACATCCAAGTCTCTTTGTCTCAGATTTTGTCTCCTTTTGTGTAATTGGATCTAATAGTCTTCAGGGATACAGACTTCCCTCACCATGTCTACCTTTCACTTCCAATTAGCTAGTTGGTTCTTACCCTCTTTTTTCCTTTCTTCTTGGGTAAATTTCCACCAAGTCAAGGATACTCCTCTCAATCTAGACTTAGCTACCTTCACTCTTTGGGCTTTACTAACTCCATCACACTCAAAGTAATTCTCCAATCCTTCAATCCATTCCATGACTACTTCAGGCTCCATTTTCCCATAAAAATGTGGCACTCCTTCCAAGGATTTTCCTCCTAAGACTTTAAATGCTTTCAGGAAAGGTTCTTTAGGTAGAACAAGGTCTGGTGCAGGTATCCTATCCTCTTCCACTGATTCTTTACCATTCCTTTCATTGACCTAGATTGTTACTTTCTCAGTTTTATCCTCAACTACATGTAGTTTTCTCTCCAATTGTAGCAATATTTCTTTCAAGAGTCTATTCTCTTCCTCCTGATCTTCTACCTTCTTGGCTAACTATGCATTCGTCACCATTCTAGAACTATTCTCTCCTACTGATTCAATGCCTAACATCAACTACTTTCTTCCCAAGTCTAAACTTGCTCTGATACCAATATGATAGGGAGGCTACCTAGTTTACCATCAATTAGGTTTCCTTTATGATTTATTTCTATCCCTTCTTGGGTTCCAAGTCTACCTCTCTAGACTTCTAAGTGATTCCCTACTAGTATTTTCTCACCACACTTGATACAAGCTCATAAATAAATTTATTCTCCATGCTCCTAGACTTTGTTACTATGTGTTGCAGAGGTGTAGGAATACCCTTGCTCACTCACAGTCTATAAAGTCATCATCCTGTTTGATTTTGCAATTAGACTTCTACACCAGTCCTCCCATATACTCACTCATTTATGGTCACTGAAACCTAGCTAGACTTCTTCAAAGCTCACCTAGGCTCAGTATGTAGAAATGGCGATTGCCATTTCCTCATTTCCTCCTACTGTTACTCTACTCCTAATTTACATTTTCAGCTCTTCCTAAAGAACTCCAATGGCCGTTTGGATCCCACGGTGGAGGTTCAAGACAGAGCCATATTTATACTGTGAATTCAAAATAAAGAAACAAACAACAAAAAGGAAGCTTTAGTTATAGAACTATAATGAAAAACTTAACAAAAACAAGATAGTACAACACTTAGCAATAAAAAACCAAAAAATAGACTTAAATGTATTTCTTTTGTGTTTCTTGAGATATCCAACCAAATCCAACCTCTTATAGTTCACCTTCGTAGTCTTTTATAGCTCATCCATCGATCATGAAACACAAACGGTTACAAATTGGAGAAAATAGTTTCATATCGGGTCATCAGTGTAGCCTCAAAACCTGGCTTTTGATGCCCATTGGTGACTTGCAAAGTTCACACTTTTCCATCGAATGATTGGGGTAACCAAAAACACACTTTCATCGATGACTGATAACCAACTCCTCTACTGACTCTTTTCTATCGAGTCATCGAGTAGCATTGCATTGCACTTTTCTGATGACCAATGTCACCAATGTCTACCTCCTGCACTTGTGCCTTGTCATCAAGTCATCAGCGTAACACTGAAGCATTCCTTCCTATGGCCAATGACTATCACCTCGGCTAACAATTTCCTATCAGGTCCAAGGGATACTACTAGAACATCCCTTCCGCATTTCTATCAGACATCAAGATAACAACCACTCTGTCTTGCCCGATGGCTGATGACTTACTTTGACCCTTCCACTTTTCTATCATGCATCAGTGTAGGTAGAAAACTCGTAGGCCGATACCCGATAAGAAGACTTACTCCATACTAAGACTTGTTGATTGGGGTAGGTCTTGCTGATAAGAAATTTTTTTAAAAACTGCAATTAAATAACCATACAAATGGACTAGAGCCAGTCCTTATGTATTTACATGACCACTAGAAGGTCTCACAAGCCAAAACTGGTTAGAGGCATTTCAACCCTTAGGTGCTCCTGCGCCATTGAGAAATGGACAACAAAATAAAAAATGAAAAGTTCATTTTATTGCCATACCTTAAATGGTTGAGAATGGGGAACAACTAGGCATGGAAGCATTTGAACCTCCGATCAAGGATTTCATTTTTTTTCAAGAGCAATGCAACCTGTTTTCAGGATTATTGTCAATTTATCTTTTTTAAACCAAATTTAGAGACAAGCAACATTCTCACGTGGGGCCAAACACATTTTGAAGTCATCCTTATAGTCTCCATTAGATTTTTTTTGGAAGCAGATGCCTTCCATCATCAAACTAGTAGCAACCATAATATTTTTGAATGACACTATGAACTTCATAATACCCACTGAGACAACTCCTTCCTCTTAGGATTAGGAAAACTACTTTTATAATGTAGAGTCAAATCCCTTCATTTCCTTCCACATAGTTCACCAAATTTCCCTTAACCACTTTCTCCCCAAGAGCCTCATTTTGTTTCAACTTATCACAACTATTAGACTCTATTTGAATTACATCACCTCTTATGATCACCATTAAAAAAATATAATTAGAGACAAAAGTAGAGTTATATAATCTAGGTTTAGGAATAACACAATTTCGGGATGCATTAGAATTTTTTCTTTCTCTATCTTCAATAACACTAATCCACTTCAAGAAATTATTGACATACACCATGGAAAATATACAAAGAACAAAACCTAATTTTAAAATTTTGAGGAATCATTATTTTTAATATCCTCATTAATCATGGCATGAATATTAGCAAGAAATTTATGTTTATCCTTCCAAATTTTAATCCCGTCAAAAAAGGACCCAAGTTGGCTAACCTATCTACAATCCTGTTGCCTTCCTTTAGAATATGTTGATACCTCACATGGTTGAATATAGTGATCCGACATATTGGCACCTTGAGGTGATTTCTACCACCTGCCAACTTATTTTTGTTTTGCCTTGCAACATCATAATAGAATTCTTTGAGTTTCCTTCAATGATTAATTTTCAACCCCTATCTCTAGCAACAGATTTGTAAAATGTCAATATCACCTCGACCATGTTGGCGGTTTTGATATCTAGATTGGGCATGCAATCTTCCACCACTTTACCCCTAGTTGTCTAATAATGCTAGCCTCTCTTTCCCAACCTAAATCCCCTTTAGAGAACCTATCAAAATTTAATTTCAATCAATCAAGGTCGGCACCATTTAATGATATTTCTAAACCTGATAAGAGGATAATTAAAATTGGACATGGCATACACCAACTCCTTGTTTTTCGGCCACACACTAGTTAAGAGGTGAGGTGAGGAGGGTTGTGAATGCTTGTTCTTACTAAATACATTCATGTTATCCTTAACCTAGCTAACAATCACATTGGTTAAGATTGACCAATGTATCTTTTGATCCCCGAAAAATCATATTGTTATGTACCTTCCATAAGCTACATGCCATAGCTTTATTAAGTGCCCAGCGTAATTATAAAAATAAGGGCCTCCCTCAAAGGCCTTATTTATATCCACCAAGCATGAAATAATTACCATAATATAATTGTTTGTAGCCATCATAAGTTCCATATCCCCTTTAGGGTTCCAAACACATCTTTCCCAAGACTCATAAGCAAGAAGAGAAAGTCTTAAATCAATCAAATTGATTGATCAAGTATGTAATATCTTCTAAAACTATTTTTGGTTGAATAACCAGCATAAGGACGATCCTCGCCTCACTATAGATACCCAATCACTTTGCTAATCTTGGGAGCCCCATTCCCTAATGAGGGTCCAATTTCAGGAAAAAACTTGTTCCAATCCTAAATAGGTTTTGCAAGCACTAAAGGAGTTGGATCGTCAAATTCCACACTTTCAAAAATGGGAGGTTTCATACAAAGCCCAGCCCCCTCCATAACCAAACCCCACCAAACAAGGAAATGACTTAAGAAACCCACCATTGAAATCCTCTATAATTGAACACCCCACAACATGGAGAAAAATTAAACACCACACCAAGGAATGCATTGGGTAAACAACCAAACCCTTAGAAGCCATGCCCTGCCCCCACATAGGAGCACACAACCCAAAATACCCCCCACATGTAGCAACAAACCCTCCCAAAAACTAACACCTACTAGAAAACACCCAATAAAAACTAGACAGAAAGCAAACCACCACACACATCTACAGAATGAGCCAAAATCTATGAAATCGACACTCTATGCATGGCATCAGCATGAGACCCCTTTTTAGACAATCTTATTGAATACTTTTCAAAAATTAAATTGAGTTAGTTTCAAAATTCATATTAAAAAAAGCTATTATAAAAATTCATATTCAAATATTATTTATTTAGAAACAACTATATTCTTCCATATCAAAATATTCTACATAAATTTGTATTTTTATAATAAATTTTTTAAAATAATATATAATCTATAAATTATAATATCATATAATATATATTACCTATTATAATTTTAGATGGTTTATTAGAAATTTGAAATGTCATATATACAATTTGTAAAAAATAACATGTTTTTGATTAAGATAAATAGGTTTTACAAGGACCCAAAACCCAAATCCATATAAAAAAAGATTAAAACAATATCGAACTAGTCCATAACCAATAGTCAAATGACCACAAAAATAGGGGAATCACCCCACAACACCAAACCAAATAGAGACACTTAGATAAAGAGCAAACAACACAAACAACAAAAAACTAAGAGAATGCATTAACTCAAGTTATTTTGTATAATATTCTTATTGATTTCCTCGAGCTCTTCCATTAAGAATCTTGTTGTAGTGTTGTCCTAGTTTAAAATATACAATGGTTTTGATAAAGATAAACGGTTTTTACAAGGACCCGAAGTCTAAAGTTTTATAACAGTTGATCAACAACCAAACTAGCAAGAAACAACAACAAAACAGGGGAGCAACCCCAAGTAGAAGAAAAAAAAGTGGAAATGCAGACAAACAAGCCAAAACAAAAGAAAAAGCTCTGAGTTAAGAGAGAGCACCAGATCCTTTTTCTTTTGGATGGAAATCCTGTTGATTTCCTCTAGCTCCTCCATGATAAATCTGGAGGTACCCTTGTTATTGCTTCTGCTCCTAGTTCTACAACTAGATCCAGTGGTTTTATTGTCTCCAATAGGCATATCATCTCCTCCAAGATTTTTCACCGGTTCACTATGATAGGATCTATAATCAACAACCATGGCATTAATCTTTTCAAGCCCCTCAATGTTGTTGTTCATGGCTTCTTTACTAATGTCAACCAAGTTCTTGATATTTTTCTTAATCTTAGCCATGGATTGCTCCACCTTATCAATCCTTTGTTCATGGTTGAATTTTATCACCTCAACATTCTGGGAGAGTTTTTGAGTCATAATCATGAGTTTCTCCAGTTTGTTGGGCAAATGGGAAGTAGTGAAAATATCAATTATTTCTTTAACCCCCATTTTGAGGGTGTCAATTTTTTGCTCGACCCACTTCCAGCAGCTCTCCTGGGTTCTGGTAGCTTCCATGACTAGATTCATCAGACTACCAACCTTCTGATTTACACAGCTCTCTTCATTGGCCATGGTCCCCTATTTTTCTTTCTGGGCATTAATAGGGATGTCCAGTTTAATCCTGTGGTCCATAATCTTCAGGCTATGATCCTTAGCCACCACCTCTCTTTTTTGGTGAGGGGCTTGACCTTGGAGATTAGTTTGTTGTTGGTTTTGTATTTGATAGCCGCCCTTCTGGGAGGATTCTTGTTGCTAAACATCCCAGGAGTGACCATCATCTCCCCTTCATCTATTGGTTTATATCCAGGGTCATCAATAGGAACCCCACTTTCTTCAAGGTCCATTTTCGAGTCAGAGACATTTGGACATCTATCTACAGGCCAATCCTAGTAGGACGAGGCACAATTTCAAGGGATTTAGTGTGCTCCATGATAAGGACAATAAGTCCCTCATGAAGTAGGGTTGTTAGGGTTCTCTAGATGTTTTTCTAGCTTATTTTCTAGGGAGTAGGCCTGATAGAAGGGAACAAAGATGATTTTACCATGCCAAAAATGATTTAAGATAGTGAAATGGTAGGAAAATATGCTTCCATACCTGCCATCGAGGGTGATATACCTCATTATAAACTAAGCCATGTCAGTCGAGGGAGCCATCAAGTCTTTTCTACTATAGCCGACATTGGCCATTTTGGTGACTCTGGAGCAGTCCTTCTCTTTGTCAAAGAAACTCGACAAGTCCTCCTCCCCAGTTTTCCTATCCCTATAAAATCTTCTTCCATTCGTAGCTAGATCAGTGATCATCACGACCAAATTTTTTTCAATTAGATAATCAACACTATAAGCCCTGAGACTCCCCTTTTTCCATCTGTTAACAAAGGACTTCGTAAGAAGAGGAGAGGGGTCGTGAAGATGGTCCAAGTAGTGGATGAGACCACCATTGATGACTTCCTGCCAGACATCTTTATTCTTCTTCCACTTCTCACAAGTAGAGGGCTCTTGTCTATTCTTATCCCGTCCCATTATGCTCTTGGTCACCAAATAGTAGGAGATGGGGCTCACTAACACCAACCAGTCATAGAAAATGGGCCACACCCAAAAGATAGCCAAACAGTAGTAGAAAAACCACACAATCAAATAGGAAATCTAGTCTCCGAGGAGGTTTCTAGATATTTGATTAGGGAAAACCAAAAAGAGTTGTTTCCCCATCAACTCAATCATGTCATGGTGAGGGGTCATTGATTAATGTAGTAATCATTACGTGCTAGCTCACACAGATTTTCGGGGAAAGAATACCTGCTACTCCACCAGTTGGTTACCACATATTCCACCACCAGATTGGCCAGTAGATTTGATGCCTTATTGCCTTCTTGGTATATGTGCAAGATTTTGAAATTTGTCAAGTCATTAATTATATTTTGGTAGTCCTTGATCAGGTTGGGAATCATCCAGCTAGGATGCATGCATCCACTCAAGAAGTTGACAGTGTTGAGCGAGTCAAACTCCAGCCACACTTTAGTAAAGCCTTCTCTTTTAGCCATGTGTAACCCAATGTGGGCAATACTAGCTTCCATGTAGTGGTTAGTCTGGATGCCCAAGGGGAGTGCCAGTGCAGAAACCAGTAGACCAGAGTGATTCCTAGCCACTCCCTCACACCCGAGCGACCCAAGATTTCCATTAGTCACCCCATCTACATTGACTTAGATTCAACCCATAAGGGGAGGATTCCATATAACATTTTGTCTACATTGCTTGGTTTTGTGGACTGGGTTGGCAATATTCCAATCAATTTTCCACCGATTGACAGTATCCCAATCCTCCTAGAGAGTAGGGATGGGGGATTCATTCTTTCTACTGGAGGAGGAGTGGAGAAAGTTCTCTTTGATAGAATTATGAATTCTAGTAGCCACCACAAAAGCAGGACTATTCATATCCCTCAAGACTCCATTGTTTCTTTCTTTCCAGATACCCAAGGCAATATGCGAAAGAGATAAATTCAAGAGAACACCTAAGGCCTGATTATTAGATGGGCATTTCCATTCAAACCACATTCACTAGGTAGAAATAGGGAAGACCCAAGAAATGTTCAAGATGATAAGGAAGTGATTCTAGATATCCTTGGCATAGGCGTAATGTACCAGCAAATGGCCAACATTTTCCTCCACCTCTTTATAGAGAAAACATCTATTAGAGAGAGGAATACCTCTTCTGCAGAGATTATCAGTGGTAGAGATCTTACCCTACATAAAAAACCAGAAAAAGATGTTAATTTTAAGAATAAGGTGTTTGTTCTAGATACCTGCCCAATAGGGGGGGAGAGAAAGATCTTGAGATGAACTTATAAGCATCAACAACTTTGAACATCCTAGAAGAGGAGGATTTTTAGAACATTTCATCCTCCCCTTGAGAGCGGAGGATGTGGATACAATTCAACCAAGGTTTCATAGGACTTAGATCATTATCAATAGAAGAGAGGTCCAGCCAGTCTCCATTTCTAATGTAATCAGCCACCTAGCTGCCAATTTTTTTGAGGTGTAATTCTTTATATGGTGGATCCCAAACAAATTTTGATAGGGGGCCATCACCAGTCCACCAATTGTACCAAAACCTGATTCTGGTACCATTTCCTAGCATCCATCTGTAACCAAGCAAGATAACTTTGGAGGAGCCAAAGAAATTGCTCTAGAAATCTAAAACCACATTGGGGAGAACATAAGTTTCTAGAGTGTTTTGGATATCAAGAATATGGTACTTAAGTTTGAATATATCAGTCCATTCATTATTCTCCTTAATACATCTCCATAGCTACTTGGTTATCAGGGCTTTATTGAAGTCTCTCAAATTCTGAATATCTAGTCCTCCCATGGATTTGGGAAAGCAAACTTGATTCCAAGCCACAAGGTGTAATATATTTTTGGATTCAGTTCCAGTCCATAAATTATTTTTTTGAATTTTTTCCAATTTATCTGCGATTTGGGATAGGATTTTGAATAGACTCATAGAATTAATAGGGAGGCTCTGAAGTGAGGCTTTGAGTAACTGGAGCTTGCCAGCTTGGCTTAGCAAGGTGCCTTTCCACCCAACCAATTTGTTCTGGAATTTATCTTTAAGATTCACCCCTAAAAGAGTCAGGAGCCAAGCCCTGGCAGAGAGGAAGGCCCAAATAGAAATTAGGAAAAGATCTGATTTTGCAGCTAATAATCGAGGCAATCTTAACTTTCCTATGCTTAGGGGTGTTAAAAATGAAGATGGAGCTTTTAGCTAGGCTAATTTTTTGTCCCGGGCTATATTCATATATATTCAGAGTCATTTTTAAATTCTTATATTCTTTGACTGAAGCTTTCCCCATCAAGAGAGTGTCGTCAATAAATTGTTGGTGAGAGCAAGTGGGGGCCTAAGAGGAGGTCCAAACACCCGTAATATTGCCATTTCTGACCTCTCTCTGAATAATAATGCTAAGAACTTCAATCATTAGAATGGAAAGGAAATGAGATAGAGCATCCCCTTGTCTTATGCCCCGAGACCCAGAGAAAAAATCAAAGGTAGATCCACTAATCAACACAGAGAATTTTGGGGGTGGAAACACATTGTTCAATGATCTGGAGGAAGTTATCTTCAAATCTAAAGGTGCTGAGGATTCTGAGGAGGAAGGACCAATTTACTCTATCAAAAGCTTTTAGCTGGTCAAGTTTTAGGAGAAAACCCAGGTTTTTATTAATTGAAAGGGAGTGGATGTTCTCATGAACCACAATAGAAGAATCCAAGATCTACCTCTCATGAAAAAACCCATTTTTATGATTAGAGAGTAAAGAGGGGATTAAAATATTAAGCCCGAGCACAAGAATTTTGGTGAAGATTTTATAGATAGAGTTACAAAGGCTAATAGGTCTAAAATCTTGAAAAGAGGAGGTGTCAGGTTTCTTGGGGATGAGGACCAAGAAGGTGGCATTAAGTTCCTTTAGGAGAGAGCGAGATCCAAAAAATTCTTGAGCAGCAATGACCACATCAGAGAAGATAATCTGCCAAAAAAATTGTAAGAAAAAAGAGGGAAACCATTAGGTCCGGGGACCTTGTTACCTTCAAAAGAGAAATTAGCATTGCAAACTTCCTCAAGGGAGGGGATTCTAGTAAGATCCAAGTTCATGTCCCTAGAGATGATGGAGGGAATTTCCTGCAAGATTTTAATTTGAGTTGAAGAATCAAGAAAGGAGCTTGGAGAAAAAATTGATGGCTTCCTAACAAATCTCATCATTCTTATCAACCCATGTCAGCCCAATCTGAATTTAAAATATATCATGTTAATGCATACAATCAAATAATTTTGTCCATAGAAAGGAGCTTGGAGAAAAAATTGATGGCTTCCTGAATAATCTCATCATTCTTATCAACCCATGTCTGCCCAATCTGAATTTAAAACATAGCATGTTAATGCATATGATCAAATAATTTTTTAAGTTTTCATATATGGTTCAAAAGTGAAAAAATGACCATTTAGACTGTCAAATTCTAGCCTTGGGCTTATCATACCAACATCTTGGAAACTTGGACTTTTTTATTTTATTAATTGACATGGGAAAATCTTAGGCTATGGTAATCATAACTATTGTTATTAAGAAAAAAATTGGCATGTCAACAAAAAGGTTTTTAAGTACAAAATTATGCCATTTTATATTTGAACAGGTATATGTAGTTGTTTCTGTTATTTAAGAATTTATTGATATTATACTATTAAAATAAATTTAATACGATTGTAAAATTTATAAATTAAAATAGATGAGATGGTAATCTTAATGTTTTTTATTTATTTTATTTTATTATTATATATTATAATAATTAAGTATTCAAATAATATATTTATATTAAGTGTTGGTCATTGAATTTGAGTCTTTATTTTTTATTTATTTGAATGTAGTCTTTAATTTTATTATATTTGTTTTAGTCTTCAAGACTGACTAAGGCAGCGAGAAATCTAGTTTAAGGTTGTAGAATAATCATGACTCCCATATTCAAAAATAAAATTTAACTATATAGGTATGAGCCCACTCGACCATTACTAGTCATTGTAAGTCAAACCAAGCATGAAATATTAAGTTTTAATGATATGATGTTGTATGAAATAACAAAGATCTTGAACACTTTAGAGAATCAAAGGGGAAGCACTATTGTTCATTCATAGAGTGCATCCATATCTAGAGAACTAGGTCAACATTTTGAATTCATAAAGTCACATACTTAATCTTCTTTAACTTTTCTTAAGATCTCTTCAATTTTGTTCAAAACATCATTAGATTTAGCTACAAGGCTTGACCACTATCAAAAAAAGACAGGAATTCCTACTTTTGATAATAAAGACTCAGTGATGATTTTTTAGTACTATTCAATATAGGTACACAAAAGAAAAGATGTTTTTAGAATACCAAAAGTTCATAGTTGAAAACCACATAGAATATTCAAGGCTAATTTTTTTAAAACAAGGTCACACATGTACTTCTAAACCCTCTCAAAGTGCATATTAGTTTCCATTATGTCAAAGCTTCACTATTGAAAATTTAAGAATTGTTTAGTACAAGGTTGATCAAATGTGCATGAGATCACAATTTTATGTCCCTATAATATGCTATTCTAATATATATATTTGTGGGTGAAGATGTTGACATATAACACACATCCCTTAAGTTTGCTCTCTCTCTCTCTCTCTCTCTCTCTCTCTCTCTCTCTCTCTCTCTCTCTCTCTCTCTCTTGCACACACACACACACACACCATGTTTCTCGCTCTTTATATCTCTCTCTTTCACTATATCTCTCTCTATATTTATCTCTCCTTTACTTCTTCCTCTCTATATGTTTATCTGTTTATCTCTATTTCTTTATTTTTATATATAGCTATATGTCTTTCTATTTCTCCATCTATATCTCTCTCTCTTACTCCTCCCTCTATCTTCATCTCAACATTTACCCGAACACACCATTATAAAATTGACACATTGACTCACTTGTTAAAATCAAATCTAATATGAAACTATTAAATTTTAAGATCTAAAAATCTAAGTCATAAATCAATCTCTAATTATATAATTTAATTATAGTATTGAAATATTAATACGTATGTAAGGAATTCCAATGTACCTCAAACATGTAACCCAGAATAAATATAACAAGTGAATCATGTAGGTTCTTCGAATCTGATTTCTAGTTTGTCAAGGTCCATGAATTACAAATTCTTGTTCAATAATGTTGAGTGGAGGGACCATCCATGTTCCATAAGGTTCAATTAAATCTGATCTTGTTTTTCTATAGCAAGTCGAGTTGAACTCTCCATAATTTATTAATGAAAAATTACTTTTCAATCTTAAAGTACCAAAAACCTTTCTCCCAACACACTTCAGGTTGAAGGCTAGAATTCCCATACCTTTTTATTTTTTATTCTAATTAAGATGATAGGCTTCCTGTTTGGGCATTTTAGCCCAATAAATTGTCAGTTTCACCATCGTTTTCCGTCGATGGCGATGATCTGGCGAGTTCAAGGGGAACATGGCAGTTTTTTCATCCATGGAATTTTCTTGCCAATGATTTTTTTTTTCAGCGGTTATCTTTCGGCAAACTTTAAAGAAACGTTGTCGGGCTCACGTAGTTTTATTCAGTTGATGGTCATGGAGTACAGTCTAAGAATGACAGGAAGGTTATTTCATCTCGTGTTAACATTAATCACTATGTGGACGGGAAAATAGGGTTTTTTATGATCGGTATTGATAAAATGGAAGTATTTGGTGGCTTAAGCTCAATGATAAGTGTAGGGTTGTCAACTGAGTTTTGTTTGTTGGGGGCGTTGTGAAGATTTTTAGCTTCTATGCAGTTTGGGACAAAGACGGTATTCAAAGGTTTTCTTTATGGATAACAAAAATGTATTGATAGTTTCATTGATGATTATAGCCTGTTCCTCTACTTTTGTTGGTTAGAGAGTGTAATTGGCTTCGCATTTTGAATGTGTTTATTTAATAGCTGTTGTATTGCTGTTTATGAGTGAAAAATGTTTTCTTTCTTGTAGCGTTAAAGGTTGTTTTCTAGAATTGCACAAGAGGGAAATATTTGTGTTGGGAGATGAAGTGGAGAGATCAAGGATGTTAAACGTTGCAAATTGGGTGCATATGCCTGAATCTTATATCAACAAAAATTGTTGGGGTTTGCAAATAAATAATTTATTCCCCTATAATATGAGTCCTCTAAATTGTATTCAATAGTTTATAATGTTGGGCTATGTTCAAAATTTTCTCAATTGTCTGTAATATATGGCCTACAAATAGGAAATTTGTAACTCTTAGGTTTTTCTCGGAGAAGGATTATTTCTGGGGTTTTCATTTAATTTTTTGAGTGGTAATAAAATTGGCAGGGTTGCATCCCATGTAGAAAAGTATATTGATATTTTTGCGGATAATTACAGTCCGGTCTTCAACTTCTGTGGGTGAGAGGGTGTAATGGGTTTCCCATTTGGAATGTGTTCATTTAATAATTGATGTTTTGGTGTTTATGGGTGATGAATGTTTGCTTTCTTGTAGGATTAAAGGTTGTTTTTAGAATTGCATAGAAGGGAAATCTTTGTGCTGGAAAAATAAGAGGAGAGAGAAAGGATATCAAATGTTGCAAATTAGGTGTGTATGCATGAATGTTATGTCAGGAAAATTCTTTGGGGTTGATGAATAATTAACTTCTTCCTCTGTCATATAAGTCCTTGAAATTCTATTTAGTGGTTTAAATGATTTATAATGCTGGGCTATGTTCAAAATTTTATCAACTGTCTCTTGCATGTGGCCTATAAATAAGAAATTTGTGGCTCTTAGGTTTTACCCAAAGAAGGATTATTTATTGGGTTTACATTTTACTTTTTGAGAGGACATAAATTTGGTGGATTTTCATCTCATGTGTTGCTTTGTACTATGTGTCATGGAAAGGATATTCAGTAGGTGAAAGGGACAATGGCATGGAAATTGTAGTCAGTGGCTTAAAGGTTTATATTGTTGGGCTGCGTTGAGAACTATAATTCTGAGTTAGATTTGCAGAACATATATATATGTATATGTATGTATATATACATATACATATACATATATATATATATATATATATATATATATATATATATATATATACATATATATACATATACATATATATGTATATGTATATATACATACATATACATATATATGTATATATATATATATATATATATACATGTATATACATGTATGTATATATACATATATATATATATATATACATGTATATATATATATATATATGTATATATACATACATGTATATACATGTATATATATATATATATATATACATATATACATGTATATACATGTATATATATATACATGTATATATATATATATATACGTATATACATATATATACACATATATACATATATACATCTATATCTATATCTATATATGTATATATGTATATATATATGCATATATATACATATATATACATGTATATACATGTATATAGCTGTATATACATGTACATATATATGTATATATGTATATAGTTGTATATACATGTACATATATATGTATATACATATATACATATATATGTACATGTATATACAGCTATATACATGTATATATATACATATATATATACATATATACATATTTATATATACATATATACACATATATGTATATATATATATGATATATATATACATATATATATGTATGTATATATATATGTGTGTGTGTATATGTGTATATGTATATATGTGTATATGTATACATATGTACATATATATATATACATATACATATAGATATAGATATATATATATATATATATATATATATATATATATATATATATATATATATATATTATATATATATAAAATATAATGTATAGTGTAGACAGAGACATACATATAAATATATACTCGTGTTGTAAATGAATGCGAGCATAGACATAAGTATATAAGAATACATGGATAAAACCTTGAGCTATATAGAGAATACAAACAAATTACATGCATCCCATTATGTTTTCTTACCTATAGAGACCAACAAAGTGGAAATTGTATTCACTGACTTAAAGGGTCTATATTGTTGGGCTACGTTGAGAGCTATAATTCTAAGTGGGATTTTCATAATCGAATACATGCATACAATCTTGAGTCTACCTATATCTGCATACATTTACAATATGTATGTATATCTAATTGTGCTCTCTTACCTACAAAGGCCAACAAAGACAATGAAAAGAAATCTAACCATCCACTCTTGTAAATTTGTGTGTATAACTGTATAATATATATGCTTTGAAATCCATATGCAATAGTTATGAAATCTATAATGTGTGTAAATGTGTTTAGATTTTGCACTGTTGTCTATCTTTGTGGTTTTTTTAGGTGTGTTGTTTGGAGAGTACGTAGCTTTTAAATTTAATTATTGGCATTTTTTATTGTTGTATAGACCTTATTTTCTATTAGGAAAAACCTCAGCCTTCAACTATAAAGACGAGGTTGCACTATGTCATCTGCAACATCCTCCACTAAAGCCTCACAAGAGCCTCATGCAAAGTCATTGGTAGGTTCATGGATTATTTGTTTCCCCTTGATTTACATATATTTTCTAATGAGTTCATGGATTCCTGAAAGTACATGGAAGTTTTCATATTGGTGATATATATAAAGATCCCCCTGTGAGTAGTTGATCATGTATTTATGCATATGTTTATAGCATGAAAATAGAACATATTGGTGGACAACCACTATGTATGTATGATTGTGATGACCTATACATCCTATGCATACATAAAGCTATGTACATAAGTTTATAAATGTTAATAGATGGAGAGATTAATATCAATAATGTATGTACACATAGATTTGTAAATGGCTTAAAGGGCATTTATGCATCATTTTGTCAATGCAAAGATGGTTGTATATGCTTCTATATATATAGATTTATTGTGTTATTCTCTAGGCGAAAAAAATACAATTAGAGTTGACTTCACATACCATCCAATCTATCAATGGTGGTGATGATTTTCCATGTCCAATGCTTTATCTTTTTTCTTTCTAGAAACTAAAAGAAGAAAAAAATGAAATAGACCGATATAGAATCATCCTATCTAATGGAAAATACATGAAATTGGCCATGCTACTTCCTAAGTACAATGATCTCTTTCATATAGAGATATTGAAGATAGGGTCTATCCTCTTGTTGAGAATTTACACATGTAGAAATGTTTTGAACTCAAGGTCCAGTATACAATATATTCTACTAGTTGTTGTTTAATTTATTTTTTGGTTGCTCCTTTAACCAACATGTACATTATTGAATAGCTTATGTTGTTCTTATTATAGGACAATGATTTTATAGTCAGCTTAGATGTCAAAATTATAGATTATATTTTTATTAGACAACCTAGGTACCTCTTTAGAGAGTAGGAGAAACAACTGTTGGAGTGAGAAACACCAGCCCCATCTAAATGCACCCTTAACTTTGGGTTGTATTTGCCACCTGTTGAGAAAAACACATGTCGGTATTAGCCCTATTAAAGGGTTAAACCTATATCAGAGTAAATGGAAGATACAAGGGTGAGCTACAAGAAAGAGGAAAGTGCATATGTACAGTTCAAAAAAATCTTCTCAACAAGTTTTTAGTTTTGACATTATATATGATGAAGGAACAAATTAGAATCACTTGCTTGAATGATATAGTAGAGTTACATTATGGTAGGGTTGAGGTTGGAGCTTATGACTATGTGTCGAAAGGTTCTGTTAGGGAACCTGATTTACAACATAAAAAGATGAACAATCATATTGAGATTATTTTGGATGGAGCTTCAATATAGAAGCATGGTGACCCTCTTGGTCTTGTAGTAGAAAATGCTTCCTAGTTCATTCCCATTGATGAAAAAAAAATTATAGTAACAAGACTCTAATTAGTGTTAATAGTGTTGTGATCAGAGTTGGAGAGAGATTGACAATTTGTTAAAAAATGTAAGTGAGGTGGAAAAGAGAATAGTGAAAATAAATGATATGTCATCTATGAGTATTGGTGTTAACATGTGGGGTCTAACATGGGAGGGGCTAGGAAAGGATTCAAAAAATTTGCAAGCCTCGTGGTCCTTTCTATTATTGGTGGTTGTGTTGGTTATTTGAATGAAACGGTGATTAAGAAAATGACTATGACCACCTTTAATATCAATCTTGCTATCCCTCAGACAACTACTAATAACAAGAGGATAGATACCATTATAATTCTTCCCCCCTTATTTGGCTCCTTCCTAAGTTAGTTTTTAGTACAATAGAATGACAACTGAATATATTCTTGAACATGCCAGTGTTCACTCAGAAATTTTCCATAACACTACAAGAGCTTTTGTGAGATTTATTAAATCTAATCATTTTTTATCCAGCCCGTCCTTTGCAAATCAATGGAAAAGAATGTAAAAATAAATGTGTGCAACATAAGGAAGGTGGTTGGTACTTACCTAGATGCTAAGCATATGTTGCACATTGTGATTATAAATACTTTTTTTAGATAAAGTTGCAAAACCATATAGGCGAGCTTTGGGCTATTTCCTTTGATCAGGTTGGGACACAATTGTTGGGGATGAGTGCTAAGGACTTGTAAATGTTGCAGTATGATATGACCACAGAAAGGAATCCTCATGCTATTATTGAAAATTCTATATGTGTGTACTATGTCTTTAATATCATGGTCAACATAGATATTTACAATTCTGAATCAAGACTAAAAACAACTATCATTGAAGTTGCAAAAATAGATTACAAAGATGAGTGTAATGTCCTTCTTGTAGAGTTTGGTTGTATGAGTGCAACTCCAAAATCCAATAGAAAATAGATCATTCTATTTTACCATAGAGTGGTTACTGTCCCTATCATATATCTATAGTAGGTGTTGGTGGTTAACCTATGTTTGAGAAAATACCCTTTTGAAACAAACTTGAATTATCATAGTTATGAGTTTTTTGTCTATACCAATACTCAAACTCAATTTCCTATTGTAGGCTTTCTGAGGAGGTTTTATATATTAAATTTTTTTTCCACACATGTTTAAATAGTACCCAATTATGTTGCATCAGATCCTATTTCATCAACTGCTCCTATCTCTACATCATCTTTGGTTTTACTTCCAATTGCTTCAGGGTCCATTGATGAACCTTCCTCTAAATGGGTGCAAGTTTTGATTGCTCCTACTTTGCAACCACCCCTCATTATCTCCTTGCTAGACATACCTCTGTTGTCTCAACCCATTGATATATGTTTCATATGCAGGCGACATCCAACACATCTTTGTATTATCCCCTTGTTTTGCAATCATTCCTGCATCAGATTTTTCCTTAGGTCTTTTAGTCTACTATGATTGAAAGGAGACCTTTTACTCCTATCTAGCACAAACACAAGGTTGAGAAGGACCCCATCCCAGAATTTCAATAACGAAAATCCTCATAGGAATGTTCTTCATCCCTTTCTCTACCTGTTTTAGAGCATGTTGCTTTCCTTGTTTCTATGTTTGTGTTGAGAAGAGTCCACATTCTCCTGAGTTTTTCAATTCCCTTCTTCCAAAAGTCAACAATCCTATTCTTGTTTCATTCTCTCTGACTAACTCACCTACTTCCTCAATGGAGGCTTGCCTGCTCGACTCCTTGGAGGACATCCCGACCTTGTCTATGATCTTTTCCTGATCATTGACCCTTTCCTCCTCTAAACTTGTGGATGCAAATTTTGTTATTTCTTCATCCCTCGCCCTTGCTACTAGTGAGCTTCTCGATGATTCTCTAGTAGTGGTCCCTCTCTAAGCTCATCCTCCTCCCTATAATCTATATTGGGAGGATGATGATCTCCTAAGGGATAACCACTAGGATATTTGTATTTTGTTTCCATCTTTTGCATGTGATCTTGATTGTGTTCTTTCATGCTTGCTTTATAAGTTCGTTCCCTCCTAAAGGACCTACGTTACTCTGTAGGTACTTGGATATGGGAGGTTGACTTTATTTTTGTGTTTTCCTCTCCTAGAGGACCTGAGTTACTTTGTAGGTACTCTGATACGATAATTTTTTTTGTTGTACACCTTCTTCTATTTATCTCTCTATTTCTTTAATTTTTCGTATCTTGGTTTATGATATTCGAGGATGATGCAAAGAGTTCAAGGCATCTTTGGCCTCTTTCCATGTTGACCCATATTTTTTATTTTTTATTTATCTTTGTCTTCTTAGATCTGAGAACTTTGGCACTTTTATGATATACCCATCTTGTAGCTGAATTATATATTTTTCCCATTGCTATGGGTTGTGATGCCCAATTATTGAATCCCTTTGTCCTCTTCCATTAATCATTGATCTTGTGGACATTTATTTGTCACCCCATAATGGTGGCATTCCACAGAAATATCTTTCTATGTTAATATGCGACAACTACTCTTTATTCTAAGGGGGGGGCATCATATCTGCATTTTTGTATGATCTTCATTTGTTATTTAGTCTCTTGCATTTATTTTTCTTTTCGATCATTTTTTCAGGCTTTCCTAGGTTGGGGAAAAACCACTTTGATCTTGTTTTCTTCTTTATTATGTTTGCCTAGGTTGCGGCCAAACCACAAAAAATATATTTTCCATCAAGATGGGGGAGAAACCATTTCATCTCTCTTCTATTCACCTTTGTAGGGAGCGAATCTACTGCATCTTTGATTTCCCAATCACATGGCCACCTAGTGTATCACTACCCATGCCAATAAAATATTGCCCTATCGTATGGTTATCCATACCAACATGATCTCACAAACATAATCACCCCATCGTATGTCTATCTACTATAACACACTCTACTATCCATATTGACACATCTCATATCTCATCTCATATCACAGTGACCTCTTATCTTATATCTTTTCATAATAAGGGGATTTCCTCCAAGAGAAGTTCATTTATGTTAAGCTATCTTATCTATCATCCATCTTAGCCTATCCTTTATCTTATCATCTTAAATGTTAGTCTATATCTAACATGTTTGTTATGTATCGGTTAGCAATATCTGCTCCAAATTCCAACTTCATCTCGTTGGGGGCAATCTCATCTAATCAATGAAATTATGCCTCCTCATTGTGACTTTTTTCTTTATCTTCCTCTACTTTAGCTTTGCAGCTCTAAGTAAAGACATTGATAAAGTGAGGAAAAAATGTAATATCAAAAATAACACCATGTACAGTTTAGCATATCAAATAGTGCCTTCCTCCACATCATTGGAGGTTGTGTATCACCACTTTTATCTTGTTGTCCACCTAGATCACTTCATCAGCTCCAGACTGGAATTTTACCAACTCTAATTAATTGTCATCCTCTAGACACTAGCATGGCGTGGAGATATCCATGCAACATTCTTTCCTCTCATGAGTCTAACAGCCTATAGGTGGTCATTTGAGCATTAGGCCTACACCCAAAAGGAATTGTGATGTCTTTGCATGCACTCACCGACATTGAAATTTGTCCAGGAAGCTATATCTTTCATGGTTTTAGCCTTTCTTAGGACTTCCAGATAATTGAGAGATACTTTGAGCTGTCAACATCCTTTTTCTCTTATGTTATACAAGTTTTCCAGTATTTTCAAGACCACCATTGTTGCAGTCTCTCAAACAACCTAGAGTGATGTCTTCACAAGTGTTGGAAGGGGAGTTCTCTTTCTTTCCATTAGTTTATTTGCATATTTGTAATCTTTAATTTCAATATATCTATTAGTTTAATCATTTTCCTCTCATCTTTATCATTCTATTTTACCATTGCTATTATTTGGGTTGTTTGTGGAGGAGGAAACATCAAAACAAATGTCTGACTGAGGCAAACTCCAAAACACAACCCCCAACATTTTCCTTATTTCTTATGTGTAGGTTTATAGTGAAGGAAAAGTAGCCATCTTGCAAGAGGCTTCAACCATGGACCGGTTGTGAGTTTCCCTTACTCTTCTTTCTTAGTTCATTCTAGTATTTTCATATTCTATGTTGTTAGTTTAGTTTATCATTTTTTTCCATGTTTATTTAGTAATATGGTCGCATCTTTTGTTTCCATACAACCTCTATACCTCGTTCATACAGGATGACAGTGTGTCGCGGTGGTGTCTCAGTTGTGTACGATTGTCCTTGGGAAAGAGGCTTAGCAAGGTCGTTTGGGAACTCTGTTTATTAGTCATTTATTTTATTTTGTACTTCATTTTGCATTTTTATCCCTTGGCTCACCCTTAGTGCTAGTTTAAGGAAGGTAGACTGAAGGTAGATTTGCTCCTTGAGGGTAACAAATCCCATCCTCTAGAAATACAATTTAATATAATATAATATAATTATCTATTAACTATCATGATTATTTTAATAATATATTATCTTAGTTATATTATTGTCATGAGAAAAGGCACTTACATTCTCTTGAAATATAAAAAGTTTTTATTATTAGAAAGAAAAATTAATAAATAAGTTAATATACGTATCAGTACAAATAGACATATTATGCCTCTACATTTTGTAAAATTTTAAATATAACAAATCCTAATAAAACCCAAAAATATTATTTTATTATCTAAAATAATTTAATTTCAATCCACAAAAGTTTAAGAAGTTTGGAAAAATAAAAAAATCCACAAATAAATTTTTAATTTTCATTAATTGCAATTACCAATTTTATTCAATGGTTAATACGATAGCCTCACCTATAATTTCAAGGAGGAACTAATAAGTTTCTAATAATACAATTTAATCACAATTTTAAAATGTTACTATACACCTAACGAATTCCAATGTCCTGTGGAAGACGAGGCCCAAAATAGAGTACAGAGTTTCTTCCATACTAAAGGGCTTCTTTCAGACATGCTATAACCCATAATGAAAGTCTTCCACTGTAACTATATTCCATTCGATAATGCTGACTGGTTTCAATATTCCACAAGGTTAGATTACCGTGTTCCACAAGCTCAGATTACCGTGTTCCACAAGCTCAGATTACCGCCTTCCACAGGGTTAAATTAAATCTCAACCTGTTTTTCTCCTGCAGTTCCTGTTGAACGGTCGCTAACCTATGAGCGAAGACCTACTTTTCAATGGTTAATACGATAGCCTCATCTATAATTCCGAGGGACTAATAAGTTTCTAATAATACAATTTAATTACAAGATTTAAATGTTCCTATAGTTTCTTCCATACTTAAGGAATGCTTTCAGACATCCTAACCCATAATGAAAGTCTTCCACTCTAGCTACATTCAATTCAATAATGCTGACTGGTTTCAGTGTTCCGCAAGCTCAGATTACCGTGTTCCGCAAGCTCAGATTACCGTGTTCCAAAGGGTTGAATTAAATCTGAACGTGTTTTTCTCCTGTAGTTCCTGTTGAACGATCGCTAACCTATGAGAGAAGACCTAGTTTTCAATCTAAATCTACCCAAAGGCCTACTTTTCCTAATACGCATCAGCCGTGATTACAACCGCTTTGAAGGCCAGAATTTGGATACATGAATTATATTTCGCTGAGAGTCAAGATTCCCTTGTGACTTCTTATAATGTGAGACTCGTACTATTTATGCCATAATGACTCTGAAATAGTTAAAAACAAGAAAAAATCAAAGAGACGTTATCACATTAAGAAGTCAAGCTTCATCAAGGATATGTTAAAAACTAGCAATTGCACCTGGGTGTGCAATAGGTATGCCGAAAAGGTTTAGAAGGTCAACATTTTTATGGTACATGGGATGAAGTGGTAGGTCAATTAGCAAATGATGTTTGTTCAACAAATGTACCATTGGAAAAGTGACAACTTGAAATAAAGTATGCATCCTTCCCAACATGACCAAAAAAAACCTTTAAATCAGGTAGCTAATTAGACTCTGTTAGAATAGATGGAGAGAAAGATCTAGATATAGATAGAAAGAGGGAAAGATAGAGGGAGGGGGTGGGGAGATAGAGATATCAGATATTGGTAGAAAGAAAGATAAAGATGGAGTTGGAGTTGGAGTTGGAGATGAAGATAAAGGAGATGGAGACAAAGAGATGAAGATGGGGAAATATAAAGATAGAGGAGGGATAGATAGAGAGAACTAAAAGAGAAATACATGAAACTAAGAGGAAGAGATAGAGGGGAAGAGAGATGTATAGAGGTAAATGGATAGAGAAAGATAGATAGAGATGTAGATAATGGGATGGAGTGATAGAAAAATAGAGAGATAAAGAGATCAAGAGATAAACATATATAGAGATAGGGAGGGAGGGATATATAGAAAGAGAGATAGATATCATAATAAATAGAAATGGATATGATAGGGGGAAGGATAAATAATGGAGATAGAGAATGGGAGAGAGAAAGAGGGAGAGACAAAATTATACGGGAAGAGAAAGGGAGAGAGAAGTAGAGGCAGAGAGATAGATAGGGGGTATGGAGGGAGTGAGGAAAGTAGTGATGGGGAGAGATAGGGAGAGATAGTTTGAGATAAAGGTGAAGAAGAGAGATACAAAGAGGGGGTGATAGGGAGGTAGAAGGAGAGATATGGATAGAAAGAGGGAGAGATAGGGATAGAAAGAAGAAAATATAAAGAGATATAAATATAACTTGGGATAGGTAGAGTGGGTGTGTATGAGAGAGGGAGAGAGAGAGAGATAAAAAGTGGTATATAGAGAGATGCAAAGAGATAGAATAAATAAGAGAAATAGGGATATAGATAATGAGTTAGGGTGAACAAGAGAGATAAATATATAAAGAGGGAGAGATGGAAGGTGGGATGAAGAGAGAGGGAGAAATGTAGATAGAAAGAGAGAGACAATGAGAAAGGTGTAGATAGAGATATAGTAAGATAAAGATATAAGAAGACATATATAGAGAGAGAGGTAGAGATACATATATAGAGAGGGAGGATAAGAGTGAGATATAAAGGAGGTGATAGAAACAAGTAATGGATAGACTGAGAGAGAGGGGCAATAGAGATTTAGATAGAGATAGAGATAGGGAGGGATAAATAGGGAGTGTGTGTAACTGAAAGAGGAATATATATAGAGATAAAGATAGGAAGATAAAAACAAGGAGAGTGTATGTGAAATACAAAGATAGAGAGGGGGAGGAAGAGATGGGGATAAAAAAGAGGGAGAGATAGAGAGGTAAATATGGTGGGAAATATAGAGAATATAGAGACAAGGATGAGGGAAAAGGTAAGGAGATAAAGATAAGGGAGAGAGATATATAGACAAAGATAGATAGAGATGAATATGGAGATGGAGATGGTTGCTCTTTATTGTTGACATTTTTAACAAATGACAAAATGATTTTTTTACCTTGACTACTCTATTCATCTTCATCCATCAAAATGGATAGACTACATGAATGACATTGATGAAAGAATAATAGAAATATAATAAATAAAATAATTTATAATATCACTTTAAAAAAAAATTATATTATAAAATATGACTAATTATGAAATATAGATATAATCTACTATATATTCAATATTATCTATATTTTGAACAAATAAAATACAAGAAATATGTCACATAATTTTTTTTGGAAATCAAGGATGCCCAAATGTTTTGTCCACTGCATAAAGTAAGAGTAGAGAAATATTATAGTTTAATGTGACTTTTTACCCAGTTGCATTATGTTTTCCTAAAGAAATATGAATTATAATTTACATGTCACATTTCCCCAAGCTATGGTTTGTGGATGGAAAGAATTCGCCGAACAAATGCAAAGTTGGCCGTTCAAATGAATGTGACATGGAGGGGGCACAAACATAGATGAAAAAGAATATTGGTTCATGGGTGGACCCCACAAAAAGTAAGCAGACACTAGCAGTACATTCCAAGGAGAACGCAAATGACACTGCATGAAAAATATAAAAATGCAATGTATGCACACGATTCTCCCAATCGTTTTGCATCTCGTTTAGAGAAAGTTCAACCATTGATGCAATAAATTAGCTTGTTTATTTTCTAATAGGGGACACCTTCAAGTGAGTTATAAATAGAAATATAGAGATATAGAGTAGGAGAGATGTAATGAGTGAGAGGGGGAAATAGATAAAAATAAATGTAGATAGATAGATATGGAGAAAGAGTTGAGTTAAAGGAATGTAATGAAACAAAGAGAGAGATGAAGTTGAAGAGAGAGAAATATAAAAATATATAAAGAGTTCGAGATAAAGATGAAGGTAGAAAGAGAAAGAGGGCGAGAGGGAGAGAGAGGAAGATGTTTGAAAGAGGAAAAATAAAGAATGGAGAAAGGTAAATATATATAAAGAGAAGAATATAAATGAGAGAGATAGAGTAAAAGAGAAAAAAAGAGAGGGAGAAAGTGTTAGTTAGAGGAATATGGATAGAGAGATGGGAATATTGAAAGAGGGATTTAAAGAAGGAGAGATATAAGGGTAGATAGAGATGGAGAGATAATGAGATAAATATAGACGAAGAGATAGAAGAAGAAATATGGAGAGATAGAGACAAAGAAGCAAATAGATATAGATGGGAAGAGAAATGGAGAGAGAAGTAGAGATAAAGAGACAAATAGGGGAGAGAGAGAGAGAGAGAGAGAGAGAGAGAGAGAGAGAGAGAGAGAGAGAGAGAGAGAGAGAGAGAGAGAGAGAGAGAGAGAGAGAGAGAGAGAGAGAGAGAGAGAGAGAGAGGGGTAAAAATATAATTACCTAACATGAATTAAAAATTATTTAATTAAAATATTTGAAATAATTGTAGAATTTAAAATAATTATAAAAAAGGATTACAATTGTTATATAATTTATTAAGATATTAATAGATATTTCTTCACACATTTCTATATTTGATATAATTATTTTGAATTTTGAAATAGCAATTGATAAGTTAGAATAATAGTTTACATATATTGAAACCTTAGAATCAAATAATTATATAATTTAAATAATCTATAAAATTTTAATTTTAATTCTAATTGGAATGTAATTTTATCTCTAATTTACAAAATAAAATGTTACTTAAATTATTAGTGTATAATTATAATTAAATTAAAAATTCTACACTTATAATTATAACTTAATCTACATAATTTAAATTTTAATATTAAAATATATTAATAAACTTACTCTTAGTTATAATTTGAATATATTATTATTTTAATCATATTTATATAATATTAATTATTTTTAACTTTAGTATTAAAATTAATTTTAAATCTAATTCTTATAATATTATTTTAAAATTATTATTTAATTAAAATTAAAATTACAAATAATTCATTAATTTTAAATGTAATTCTTATAATTTAATTTCAAAATTATTATTAAAATCATTATTTAATTAAAAATTATTATTTAACTAGAAATACAAATAATTATAACTTATTTTAATTTTTTTTAAACATATAATTAATTATTAAAATTATAATTATATAATTAAATTCAAAATGATTTTGTTATTAAATCTAAATTCTAATATAAAACATAAAATAAATAACTTAAAAACTATGGTAAGTAACTTAAAGATCCCCACCTTTAAGCGCAAGGTTATTTTATTTAAAATCGATTATTAAACTTAGAAAGCATGCAATAAGTTGTCTCAAAGAAAGCGTGGTGTAAGCATTAGTTGAGAGTTATCCATGCAAACATCTGTTGGGAGATGATTAGAATATCCAAAAACTGGCGAATCACATGCTTCCAAAGCAATGAGTTAAGATAGACCCCAATAAATACAATCACTTGGAATAACATCATGCGTTGCAACTGGACGCGAAAACACTTTATTAAGGAGTAAGAAGTCAAGCTTCATCAAGGATATGTTAAAAACAAGAAAAAATCAAAGAGACGTTATCAAATTCCCTTGTGTCACATGCAAACCTAAAACATATTTTAAAGCTAAATTAATATATTGCTGAAGGTCATAATTCCAATATGTTTTTCAGACTTTTGAAATGTGTGGACATCCTTTAAGAATTGAAGAAAACAACGATACAAAATTTAAATTATTTTTAAATGCCTAGTATCTAAAATAATACTTAAGGAGAAAATTACGATGCACAATGTCTACAGTTGGTCTGTGTTCTGCTCTCATTATTTATTGTTCGCAACGCAGCAAAAATATGCGACACTAATAACCAAACAAGCGCTCCTTTCACATCGTCATCCACATCGTCATCCATCGTCGTCCACTTATTTCAATAATTCTGTGTACGGCCAAAGTCTCCTCCAATGTTATGGAGGAATGCTTCAGCTGTTCGCCAGAATAGTGAAATTGCCAGAAGCAGTGTCAACTAGAAATCCATGCACTCATTTTTTACAATACGTGTAAGGTCTGATGTGTTTCGTAGTGCAGTTAGCCAGCTTTTCAGAAATCTGTCATATAGCACCCTGGAATCCCCAATACTATATTCATATAGTATCTCACAATAATTTATAGAATAGTTTTATATAGTATCTCACAATAATTTATGAATGAATGAATGGAATAAATCCTGAGCTATACAAATTGGATATTCTTTTTACTTTTTATTTTGATTTGGTTTGATTTTGAGCACAGATCTGTTACTCACCAAAGATTACAAAATAAGTATATACTAGATTATTATTATGTCTACTAGATTATGTACTCCGATAATCCTCTTCTGTAGGAAAGGTTGATTGATCTGTTGTCTGATGATTCCTATTTATATATTGATTTTAAAAAATTATATGTTGTCAAATTTTTTCATAAAGTGTCATTTTATTTATTGTATAATAAGGATGTGAGTTCTTGCATAATATAAGTACAAAATTTTCACTCTTTAATAGTATTATTTGTTTATGCAAAGAGTATTTGAAGATGCGAATTTTCATTTAGTTTTGAAATCATTTTAATTGAATAGTTTATTATAACTAAATATTAATAAATATATATATTTTTTTAAAAAAATAAAAGAGTGTGTATATATATTTATATTACTATAATAGAGTATAACATTACAATAGATATAGAAATAAAAAACAGAACTTACTTCCATTCTTAGATTCTACCCCTAGAATATATGCATTTACAAGTAGAAGAGATCAAGAAAACGTCCAATGCAAAACCCCAAGAATGACAAAATAAGACAAAATTACAATTTACAGCTATAGGACATTTACTAAGCATTTACACACTACAAATATAATTGAATCATATAAATATCACCCAAAAGTTTTAACAAAAATCTTGGGAAGAGGTCCCATAAGCCTCAATTATTCATGATGCCTTTAGTTTTCTTTCCAAGTGTTTCAACATTCACAAAATCCTTGACTTGAACCTTATTCAAGTCTTCATTTTTTGTGCACCCAAGTGACAATTACACTAAAGGGTCCTTAGACGAGCAAAGACAGAAAAGAATGACCATTTCCCATTTGTTTAGGTCAACGTTAAACCCTACACATTAAGGAACATATTAAAGTTAAAGAATGTCAATCAATTTTAAATATTTAACACTTTTAAAACTACAAGTGTAAGCTTCGTGTGTCAGATTTAAGACATTCATTTCTCTTGTAAAACTGAGAATTTTGATTACGTAGAGTTTCATCATAATCAGCTTCAATTGCAATATTGAAAGCATCGTATAAACGTACAATTTTAGTCTTCTTTTAAAGGTTTTCTCTTTGAAATAGTCTGCCAATATCTATCTAACCTTCAAAAAAATTGTATCCCTCACAAAAACCTCAAAAGCATGGTTAGCAATGAATTAATCACAAACAAACTTATATGCAATACAAGATACAATAGTGTAGTCTTGACATAGCTCGTAGGAGTTTGAAATAAAAATGGAGATGAGTTGAGATGAAAACAAGGCATGAGGAGATTGAGGAGAAAGGATGTCTCCTATCAATTCCCTAATGGCATCTTCCATGAATGAGGAATTGAAATAAAAAACATTTGAAAGATGCAAGGAAGAGAACAGACTTCAAACTAGGGACTCCTAGCATCTCATAGGGAATTTTATCTTGTAAATATTTTTTTCATATATTCTATTTGCCTATTTACTAAACTTTCCATATCACAAGTAGTAGACAAAACAAATTGAGCTTCCCCTACAAATCTGAAATAAGTTGAAATTAGGAAAATGACCAAAACAAAACTTAAAGATGAAGTCACATGTGATAGAGTATGTGATTTGTTTGAGGATCCCACAAATTATGGAATTTCTCTTCAGATTGCAAAGAAGGAAAGGTTTTACTTACTGATAAATTTTGTAGCTGGAATTGCAAGACAATCAAAGAAGAATCCGAGATGAGAAATCATGCCCCTTGAAGCCTACAAATCTTATCAATAATGCCTATCCTTATCATTTTTTCTAGTATGTTTAACCTCTGAAGTATAAACCATTTTAATTTTTCTAAATGAACGAATAGCTCACTCTTGAGGTTAAAAATAGCTAGCTCAAAATAAATGTGAGCATTCAAATCTAGATATTAAATAAAATTCAAAAAGTATTAAAAATGCTCACTTATGTTATGATCAAACATCTAAATAGGGGTTTTCCAAGGTTATAATAGCAATAACAATGTAGAAAAACTTCATTATAATAAAATAAATGCATAAATACAGTCACATGATCATAGTCCTATACAGTCATGGATATCTCCAAATCAGTATCAAAAGAACCAAGATAGAACAATATAGCCCATATCTAGAGGTGGGATCAATTACAATGATAAAATTTTAAGACACAAAACACTATCATCAAGATAGCACTACCAATAAAGATAGTGACCATAAGGGCACAAATACAATAACAAACTATACCTTTTAGTCTTCACAAAATACAACAAAGAGACAATAAAAAAAGACTGGTAAATGAGTGTATCATTGTCAAGAAAGATATACTTAAACATAAAGCACATAACACAAAGTACAATGATAGATTTTTCTTAAAGATCGACCAACAAAAAATAATAGAGACAAAGATCTATCTAAGAGAAAGGTAGAAGGATTATATCTACAGAAGGAACAATACAACAAAGAGAGTATTTAAGGATAGGTAAAGAAAATAAAGTTGAAGACCTATATGAGATGGGGCATAGGAGCCTCAAAACACAAAAACCTTCAACATTGCAATAACAATATGCATTCCAAAGGCTAGAATCAATCTCATAAGGGTTTCCATGTAGCATTAAGCCATAACCTAATGAAGATACCATTGTTAATTGTAAACCCTCGTTCATAACTTTCTAAAATCATGAATGTTAGTCTTATTTATAGTCTAAGGTTGTAATAGTGAAGGCATAAAGCGAGCTATAGCCAAGTATGTAATTCAAGTTACAAGTCTATGATGTAAGAGAAAACATAGTCATAAAGAAAAGAGGATTCAGTCATTATCATGAAAAGGACAACATTCACATTTTTTTTCATTTGTGGAAATTAAGGAATAGTGATAGCACAAAAGTCAAAAATAGAGAAAGTGTAGTCCAAGGCTTCAAGACAATGACAAAAATCTCTATCAAGATAACCATTATCAGTCATAAAGAGGCTATAGAATCCCTCAGAGAAAATAATCTCTTAGAAGACAATAATCACAAAGGATAAAATATTATATTCTTCAATATCAAGTGGTTTCAATCTAATGACCAGAAAAGTACTTAAATTTACATTAATCATAAAGATTACCTAAAACCATGCATGAACAATGTCCAGATAAACTTCCTATTATCCCTAATATGAGGATTCTATAAGTTGTAAGAATTAAAACCATTGAATATATTTTTCTTCTTAAACAATCAAAAATTGAGCTCAGAGAGATTCAAAATACATGCCTTCTTGCTTGGTTTTTGAATAACAGAAAATAGGTTTTGATGGGCCCCTGAAACCCATTACAACCAAAAGAACAAAAGGTTTACATTAGAGCGGAGCACAAAAAAAAGATAGCAAACTAAGGAAAGACAACTGACAAACTAAATGCCAGCAAATAAGAGACAGCAGGTCACAGACCAAAACCCAAAGACCAAAAATGACTGACAAAAACCCAGGATTAGATTAATTTCTGAAGCATTTCCACCACTTCCAACTCCAGGTGATCCATATTATCAACTATCCGCTTAATATCCTTGATATCCTTGTTGTGGATTTGCATCCTTTTAGTGCTCGCTCTCATTCTTCTCCCAAGCCCTATATCCTTATCATCTAGGGTGTTGTCCTTAACATCAAGAATTCCCACCATTGCATTATTTCCTTGATAGTTCTCTATCTTACTGATGAGGGCCTTCATGATGGTTGAGGGAGCCTTAATAATCTTATGCCTTTGCTCACCAATTCATTTTAGCATGTACTCAAATCCATCAAGTCTCTTTTCAGTGACACCTTCTCTATTTTCAAGGCTAAGAAATTTGTTGCGATTAGCATTGATAATCTCCTCAGTGCTACCAATAGTTTTGGTGATCTCACTGAGACAATCCACAAGGGAATTGAACTTTTTTGAGCCTAAAGCTTGTAAAGTCTTGATTTTCTCTGCTTCCTAGGCTTGCTTGGTTTTAATGCCTGCAATTTATTTATGCATCTAGAGGAGCACCTATTTGAAGCAATCCATGCCATTATTGATGCTAAGATCAATATCTAGGTGGTACTCTCCCGGGTTCTTATCACCAGCCATACCAAGATTAACTTCCAGACCAACCTCCTAGTTCTTATCATTAGTGGTATCAAGATTAACTTACAGAGAAAAATTTCTGATATTAGAGCTCTAAGCTTCCTTCATGGCCGTATCCTTCCCCATCAGGCCCTTATCCTTTGACTCAGTCATGAAAGGCGACTGGTACTTAGTGCCCACCTCTTTATTTTTAGGGGTCTTCTTTTTCTTCTTTTGGTTCACAAGGGTTTGAACCTCCTCACTTCTAGTATCCGTGTCATTGTCGGTCGCATAATCCTGCTCATACTAGATATCCTTGTCTTCCCTTCTCTGTTTCTTTTTTGTCGACCCTTAGTTATGTTTCCCCTGCTCTATTTTTCTATTTTTTCTACTAGACCCAACAATTTGGGGGTCATCCTCTATCTTAGCATCCGTTTGATAGCCTTCACCTTCCTCATCATTAGAGTCTTCGAAATCCTCATCCAAATTAGAGTTTTCAGCTATATTCAACTCGATAGTCATGTTCTTTATGTGATTATACAGAATCGACATCAAACCTTCATGCATTGCAGGTTTGAAACCAGGGTTGGCTATGGAATCCTTGATCCCCGCATTAAGGGCACAAAAAAGATAGTATGGCAAGGAAATTTTAATGCCTTCTTGCTTGATTGATGACTTGTAGTTATCAAATTTATGAAAAAATATGTCATTGTATTCCATATTATACTTCGCAATGGTTTTGAATTATCGACCTTTAAATGAATTTGTCAAAAAGATTTGAGTTTGATTGGCATAAATACTTACAATGGTTTTTTCATTCAAATAGTTTTACAATTTAAACATAAAACTCTAAAATATTGCCCTATTTTCAAGATTTAAAAATAAGCAAGGAGGGAATTTAAATGTATACCTCTTGACTAAGTATAAAATGAAAATATCATTCAACATTAAGTTAATTGTTGGGTTTATAGGTGAGAAAACCCTTGAATGAGTTTGGCATCAAGGTAAAAATAGCAGTTTGCTAAAACAAATCTTGTAGATAAGAAATGGGTGCTTTTGTTTTTGTTAGGACAATGTAGTTACTTTGTTGTAAAGCTTCTAGTAGCATCTAAAAGATATATTTCTATGTTACTTCTCTGCTAATCGAAACATGTTACAACAAATTGATCAAAAGGAAAGGGAAAATTTGAAGTAGAAATGTGTGAAAGGATAATTTTGTGAATGTTCTCAATTTCTTTTTAGGCAGGAACCTCAGAAACTAAATTTCATCTCATTTATCAAAAATAACAAATTTTTATTTTCATTATCCAAGAGAACTCATTATATGACCATTTTACTAAAGTTACCAAGTAGAGTGACTATCTAACACCAATTTAAGGGCCATTTTTTAATTAGAGGATTGATTTATTTCTATCCTCAGTTCACTACATTTTTGTATTGTGCAAAGGATTTATCAATATTTCTCTCATGGACATTAAAAATATATTTTTTTTCTTTATTTCCAAGTAAGATAAGAAGAAATTGTATTTAATAGGATTTCATTAAATTATAGATTTTATTATGAGTCATTTTTTTTGCAACAACAATGAAGGAAAATTGAGAGGGGGGGGTGAATAGGTTTTCACTAGATTCAATAAATTAAGCACAATCTCAGCTTCCAATTAACTGTATCAATAATAAAGATAAAGACAATAACAACAACATGCATAACACCAAGATTTTGGCATGGAAAACTTGATTAAAGTAAAAACCATGGTGGGAACCTACCCACAATAAGATGATAGTCTATAGTAGTTTGTGTAAATATTAGAATGGGGAATGCACATGTATTCAGACACACTACCTAGAGGTCAATACTCAAATAAGATGATCCAGAAGGATCCAATCCTTAGGGAAGATTCACTACCTTACAATCAGATTCAGACTATGTTGGTTAACAAATTTTCCTTTCTCAATTTTTTATAATGACTCATTGACTATGTTGTAGCTCCACAATGCAAATTTTCCTTCGTCAATTTTTTTAAATTGAGTGAACCGATTATTGGTTTAACCTTTTCATAAGGGTGCAACTCCCCATATGATATTCAATGAATTTTTATGCAAAGTAATCACAAAGAAATGAAATTTTAACCAAAAAGAGAGAAAGCATTTTCACATCCATTTGTCAACACAAAATGAATGGTAAAAACAATTATTCATAATTTAAAGCCCATAGACTTGAACTTAAAATATTTCACTCTTATAAAACTAACTTTACAAAGTGTGCTTAATGTATTATGGACTCTGATCAATACTTACTCATGCCTCAAAGGACAAGGGAGATTAGAACATCCAAACAAACAACAAACTGTTAATTTCATTTATCCAATAAATTTACAGACTTATAATAAGAAGATAATCAAAGAAGTAAAATATTCTGCACACAAACATATGTCCCAACAGAGATTTGTTCTTTCATTCAAACACATAGATTTGAAGGTTGTACAAAATATATCATTTCATTGATAGATAAAATGTCTTCATTGAAAATCCCGAAAGAAAAATAAGTCTACTAATGCAATTCAAATTTTTTTTGACCCTACTTAAAACTTGCTTAATTACATAAATAACCTCTAGGCTCATAGTTTTTGAAATAACTAGAGTTCATTTTTTAACTCTGTCTTACAGTTAAAGAAACTATCTTGTTTGAAAATGAATAAAATTTAAATGGCCAAGAGCTACAAACTGAATGATAGCTCATTGATAACCCGATCAAGATTCCAATGTGGTAGAGGAAACAACTAGTTTATCCTATTTTGTTGCAGTGCCATGCACATTCCGCCACTCCAAGTGTGTCGTTGAGAAGTTGAGGATGACTTGATAATGCAAGAGCCCAATATGAAGAATGTGCTTTAGATGATAAAATAAAACTGCTAGCATTAACTCAATCCTAGCCACCTTGGAAAAGTCATCTATAGTTAGAGATTTTATTTCTTTAACTAATTGTACTCTCTCCTTGAAATTTTTGACCATGTCTGCTGCATACTCGATTTTATGTCCATTATTCTTCATGACCTTGTTTGATGATTTAATTGCTCCATCCAACATTTTTCATCGATACATACAATACATTATCATTCAAGTTATCCACAGGCTTCTCTGCAAGAAATTTCATCATCCCAATTTTTTGTACATCATTCATTTGTGCTAAAAATGCTACCCATTTATTTCTTTCGTTGTTTGATGTTGTAGATTCTAACTCCAACTCTTCACTCACAGCTATAGAATTCTCATACACCTTGATTAAGCTAGTAATTATGTAATATGCACCTTGTTGTACTATGGAGTGTAGCCATTCATAACAAATATTAACTATCATACGGGATCTTTGAACTTGATCCAATAGCTTTTGGTTTAATGGTGATTTAGGATAAAAAGGCAATGACATCAATGATAGAGGCTGAGGAATTAGGTGATGTATGGTATTGATATATTCTACCATTTATGTAGCAACCTGTTTCAATTTTTGTTTGTCCTTCTCATCCTTCCAAGTTCTGGATAACATTCTTTTGGTGGAGGATTTCAAATGTTTGCCATCCACAGCTCTTGAAGAAAATCCTAGGTCAATTTTCTAATTAACAAAATCTTTTTCAGTGGCATTTTTTGGGTCTTTATTTGAGGTAGGCTTTGCCACTTCTGCCAACTAGTGCTTCGTGTCATCATCAACCTCCATCATAGCCTCTGTTTTAAGATTTTTGGGTTTGGATATTTTTCCAAGACACTTACTAACCTTATCTTCCATGGGAATGGTAATAGGATCCACACTCCATTTATTGCCAATAGAAGCTCCAAGTCATCAAGAAACACTGGAAGATTCTTTGGGTGGAGGTGTCTGATAATCTGGTAGATCAAAAACAAACATGGTGCGTATTGGGTCTATATTTTCTTCAAATTATTTCTCTCTATCCACATCCTGAACTAAAAGATTATTTCACACTTTCTCATCCATGGCCACCTAGGTTTCCTTAGTTGAATCTAGGTCCACAACAATCTGGTCCGTTGTCCATTCCCTATTTCTCCTTCTGGTCCTAGAATGGGTGAGTTGAATCGCCGAAGAGATCAATGGGGATTTCTTTGACCTCTTGGTTTGAACTTCTCCAACTTTCGGCCTTGTGAAACCTCAATATCAACAATTACATTAGAGGAGGAAGTGTTTAATCTATATAACCCAAGTTATTAAGATAGATTATCAATTTAAACTTCCACTCATGTTGTAGCTATAGGCTGTGAGTAATGGTGTTGTTGATTGATCCGGTTTTAATGCAAAAAATAAGATTCTTTTGCAAAAAAGAGGAGAGACCAATCAAAGACAGAGAGAGTAAACAAGACTACCCCCCTTTTTAATAGATAAAAAATAACCCCCTCCTCTTTGCCCTAGATATTACAAGTTGGCACTTTATAATTCAGTGCATTTACAATGATTTTTTTCAAGTTACAATCCACATCAAGCTCATAATGGATGAAATTACAATTTTTGATATAAAATGAACCAGAGATAAAGTCTAAAAAAATGACCTTTTCATTTGTGTAGTTCTCTTCACCAGCTTTCCAACACCTATTCCTTTCTGAAAAATGGAGCACTAGGGTGAAAGTTATGCTCTTTTGAAAGTCCAAAAATGGGGACTACATAGAGTCACCTTTGAGAATCTATGAATTTTGGAAAATCCATGGACTAAAATAAGAAAACATCTACACCAACTTGTAGAGCACAAAAAAATAGCCAAGATCAGAAAATAATTTTGAAAATCAAAGGTCAAAAGCCCAAGTTATGGCCTTCAGAAGTTGAACTACAATTTCCAAAAATCCAATGAAGAGGGGTTGTGTTGTAGCCTTATGACTTGATTTTCTCACGATCTATTAACTGAATGAAAAAATTGGAAATGACCCATATATTTTTTTAATGGCAAAATAAACTCGAAAAGCATTTTTAATTATCACTTGCGGATGATGGGGCCACAATGAAAAAAAAAAATTTTAGCACCACAAAATGACCCCAACAACCAAAACATGATATGCACAAACTGAATCAACTACCTAATACATGAAAAGTCATTCTGCAACTTGAAAGATTGATAAGAATACATAAAATGAAAGCCGAATGTTAGATTTGAGCTTAGAGAGTCTTTGGGAAGCTCCAAAAGAACTTGCAACTAACAAGTCAAAATAGGAACCCCCCTAGTAACTAGATTTTTCTCCACACTTTTTTGATTCTCCAGCTGAGGATGCAAGAGAAGAGCATACTCATGTTCTTCAAAAAATATCTCTACTCTCTAAGATTTAAAAGAAAACTAATCTTCCAAAATAGGCTCTGATACCATGTTATGATATGAAAAGAAAATATAAAACCAGAATCTAATGAAAGAATTAGATCAAACAATTAGAAATAAATTTGACAGAATAACGATATTAGACAAACATGATGAAAATGCTCAAATGTATAATAGCATCAACAGAAATCTCAATATGCAATATCCTAATATTTCCAATATATAAAATACATGCAATCTAGCTTGTTTATATAGGAAAGAGTTGATAGGAAGCATGGACAATTTTGAGACAAGTGTCTCAACCTGGGCGAAGTAGAGTCCTGATAGAACTCAACAACATCCTCTAGAAGAGTGAGAGTCCAAATTGGACTCAACCATATAATAGGAGTTAGAGTTAAATTATGAATCAACTATATCCTAGGAGGAGTTGGAGTCAAAGTAAGACTCAACAATATCCTCCTAAAATAATATCTAAATAAATAATATCCTCCTAATAAATAATTTCACCAAAGTAAACTTAAGTCATGAGTGGAATGGAAAAATACCATTTACTCTAATAGATATAACATGGACCTAAGTCAAATGCTCAAACATGCAACACCATCGAAAATCACGCCAAGGTCAACCGCAACACGCTACTCCACCAAGTAAATTGCATAACACGGATAACATCATGGGTTCAACAAAATCACCAAAACTTGCACAACAATCAATGTGGATCATGAAAACAAATAGAAAAAAATTAGGAAACATCAAAAAGCATGTTAGAATCATCGGTAACAACTTCACCAACACCACTTATCAAATCTTCATCAATCGGCATCTGAAACTCAAGAACATTTAACCAACAACAACTCTCATGAAGAAAGATAACTTGCGGAACACCAAATTATGAACCATCTGAAATAAAGATACACAAGACCATCCCAAATAATCTCCCAAAATATCAGCTCAAGGTCTGATCACACCAGAATATACTATAGGAAATACCAAACTCTGCAAAGCATTAATAAAAAAAAAAACTGCAAACCCGATCATATGATATGATCAATTAAGCTACCGAATCACTAAAACCAATATAGAAAGATATAATGACACTAAGCATACTCCATACATCAAAAAATGATCGCAATAAAAAAATTTGCAACCAGTGAAACAATAAATCATAGGAATATGTTGACATCAATGACAACAACATATCCTAGTAGCAACAAGTCCAACAATAATCAATAAAACAAAAACACAAGAGATGAGACAACAATACAAACTAGGAAGCATATAAAAGACTAAATAAATGCAAATGAAGGCTTCCTTTAAGATGTCCTATCATCCTCTATTTTTAAGGACCTTGAAGGTGATATGTATGTGGCTCTCAGCAAAAAATGACCTGCAAAGTGGCAACTCAAAAGCGGAGTAGCTATGTGATCATGATTATGCAAATGTTCAAGACTAGGATAATTTGATGCAAGATTAAAACTAAGATAATTATGATAAAAATGCTCAAAGAGATGGTAGATTATAATGATTATATAAACTATGCTAAACATGCTAAAATTGCTCTAATTATGAACTTTAGCGCAACACAAAAAACTAGAATGCAAGGGATGTTATTTCTCCACAATGAGGGTTATTTATAGAAATTCTTAGGCCAAGGCTAAGGTGGCAGAAATATATGGTCAAGATTCAATCTAGAGATAGCAAGGGTTGAGATTAGGGAAGTTGGAGAAGAGCTTGGAGTGAGGGACACATATCATCTCTGTGGTGACCAATGTCAAGGAAATCTACTCATGAGAGGGCAAGTGTCCAAGTGGAGAGGACATGTGGCCAAAGTGTCATGTGTCGTCATGAGAGTGCTAACACTCCAAATGGGAGAAAGAGATTAGGTTTAAGAGGTTAGGAAAGGATGGGGTTAGTTAAACCCAAGGTTGAATGGATGGGTTAGGTTAGGGGTTGGTTGGGCTAGGTGGTTAAAGTTAGGACACATGTACCCAATTTGAATTTAGAAATTCAAATAAAATGAAATATGATAATTAAACTCAATAAATCATGTATTTATTAATTTAATCATGGGATTTGAAGAATTGAATTTAATGGGAGGAGTAATTGATTAATTCAGAATAATTAATCAAATGGTGGGATATGAATTGAACTATATAAATAGGTGATTTAGATTTATTTACAAGTAGATGAAATTAGGGGAATTAATTTAGTCATTGCAAATTTAATTAATTGGGTAGGATTATTATTTAAATAAATAAGTATTTCATCAATTATCTCTAGACCATGTTTAGGTACATATGTGTGTGTGTGCGCTTAAGCATCTCCAAAAAATTTCCCTATTGAACCTATTTTGTCTAAAATGTGGGCAATAAACTACATTTCCATTCAATAATGCCCGCTTGACCATTCAATTTCAACAAACCTAGATTAAATGTGAGCCTGTTCTTCAGCCTTTCGAACAATTGGTAACCTATGAATGGAGAACTAGTTTACAATTTGAAAATTACACGAAGACCAAATTTACCAAATATGCATAATATGCAATCACAACATCTTTGAAGGCCATAATTCCGATATATCGCTCTTAAATTAAATGTAATGTCAGCTCAACAACATTTCAACGTGTTACATGTAATTTTTTTCTTCAGAGATAAGCAAAAATTAATATATTGCTTAAAGTTCATAATTCCTATCCGTTTTCTAAACAAAATTGATCCTAAGAATGGGAGATCAACCAAATCTCACCTTTACATTATTTTAAAAAGCCTGGTTTATGAAAGAATTCTTCACGGGAAGCCATCATGCAGATCGCCTATCATGCAAAATATCCACAGTTGGTCTGCGTTATTCTATTATATGTATTTTTCCTAATGCAGCGCAAATTATTTGCGCCAACAATAATACTAGCACTGAATTCGAAAATAATTTCAACATAGTTCTTAAAAATCTTGTAAACAATACATCATCATCCAATGGTTTCAATACCTCATCCTATGGCAAAACTCCAGACAAAGTTTATGGTCTCCTCCAATGTAGAGGAGACACAATTGTGAAGGAATGCTTCAGTTGTTCACAAGATGCAAGAAGAGCTTTTGTGAGATTTATTAAACCAAATCATTTTTTATCCAGCCTGTCCTTAGCAAATCAATGGAAAAGAATGTAAAAAGAAATGTGTGCAGCAGAAGGAAGGTGGTTGGTATTGTCCTAAATGCCAAGCACATGTTGCAGATTGTAATTATAAATACTTGTTTTAGATAAAGTTGCAAGACCATACAAGCGAGCTTTGGGCAGGTTGGGACACAATTTTTAGGGAGTGCTAAGGACTTGTAAATGTTGCAGTATGATATGACCACAGAAAGGACTCCACATGCTATTGTTGATAATGTTACATGTGTGTACTATGTTTTTACTATTAGGGTCAACACTAGTATTTACAATTCTGAATCAAGATTGAAAGCAACTATCAATTCTAAATCAAGACTGAAAGCAACTATCATTGAAGCTGCAAGAATAGATTACAAAGCTGAGTGTAATGTCTTGCTTGTAGAGATTGGTTGCATGAGTGCAACTGTACAATCCAATAGAAAATAGATCATTCTATTTTCCCATAGAGTGGTTACTATCCCTATCATAGATCTATAGTAGGTGTTGGTGGTTAACCTAGGTTTGAGAAAATACCCTTTTGAAACAAACTTCAATTATCATAGCTCTGAGTTTTTTTCTGTCTATACCACTACTCAAACTCAAACTCAATTTCCTATTGTAGGCTTTTTGAGGAGGTTTTATATATTAATCCTTTTTTTACACACATGTTTAAACAATACCCAATTATGTTGCATCAGATCCTATTTCATCAACTGCTCCTATCTCTATATCATCTTTGGTTTTACTTCCAATTGCTTCACGGTCCATTGATGAACCTTCCTCTAAACGGTTGCAAGTTTTCATTTCTCCTTCTTTGGAGGCACCCCTCATTACCTCCTTTCTAGATGTACCTTTGTTGTCTTAAGCCATTGATATATATGTTGCATATGCAGGCGGTGTCTAGGATAGCTTTGTGTGCTCCCCTTATTTCACAATCGTTCTTGCATCAGAGTTTTTCTTGGGTTCTCCATCTTGCTATGATTGAAAGGAGACCTGTTACTCCTATCTATCCCAAACACAAGTTTGAGCAGGGCCTCGTCCCAGAATTTCAATGACAAAAATCCTCATAGGAAAATTCCTCATCCCTTTCTTTGCCTATTTTAGTGCATGCTTCTTTGCTTGTTTCTGTGTGTGTGGTTGAGAAGGCTACACCTTCTTCTGAGTTTGTCAGTGCCCCTCTTCCAGAGGTCAACTATCCTATTCTTTTTTCATCCTCTCTAACTAAGTCACCTTCTTTCTCTATGGAGGCTTGCTTGTTCGACTCCTTGGAGGACATCCTGACCCTATCTACAATATTTTCACGATCATTGACACTTACCTCCTCTAAGCTTGTGGATGCATATATTATTATTGCTTCATCCCTCACCCTCGCCACTAGTGAGGTTCTCTGTGATGCTCTCGTAGTGATCCCTCTCTAAGATTTTCTTCCTCCCTATGATCTAGATTGGGAGGATGATGATCTCTTCAGAAATAACCACTAGGATGTTTATCTTTTATTTCCATCTTTTGCATCTGATCTTGATTGTGTTCTTTTTTGCTTGATTTATATGTTTGTTCGCTCCCAAAGGACCTAGGTTACTCCATAGGTGCTTGGATATGAGAGGTTGACTATATTTTTGTGTTATTCTTTTATAGAGGACCCGAGTTACTCTATAGGTTCTCGGATATAAAATATTTTTTTATCATGCACCTTTTTCTATATGTCTCTCTATTTCTTCAATTTTTCATATTTTGCTTTACGATATTCGGGGATGATGCAAAGAATTGGGGGAATCTTTGGCCTTCTACCATGTTGACCCAAATTTTAATTTTAATTTTATCTATCTTCATGTTCTCTTCTTTAGATTCGAGAACTTTGGCACGATGATGATATATCTATCTCGCAGCTGCATTACATGTTTTTCCCATTGCTATGGTTTGTGATGCCAAATTATCGAATCCCTCTATCCTCTTCCATTTATTATTGATGTCGTGGATATTTATTTGTCACCACCTAATGGTGGTATTCCATAGAAATATCTTGCTTTGTTAACATGTGACAACTGCTCTTCTCCTTAGAATAACATGCATTTAAGGAATGACATTCTAAAGGCGGGGGGACATCATATCTACAGTTTTGCATGATCTTCATTTTTTATTTAGTGGGTAAAAGTACAAAGTTGTGTCTCAGTTTTATAAAGGAAATGGTAAATGCTAATTCAACTTATAAAATTAAAACAATAGAAAATGAAATATATGTTTTGAATTTTTAAATGATGTAAACTAATAAAATTTGTACTCATATGTCTATTTTATGTTTTTAAATTTAACAAATATTTAAAAAATTATTTAAATGTAGTTTTTTATAATGTAAACACGATAATTTAGTTACTCAAAAAATGTTGAAATTGAAGTTACACAAGCCACCACACTTTATTTAGTAAATTTTACCTTTTTTCTTGAATTTTTTTTTTGTATATTGATGACTTGAAACTTTAGTGGATGGATATATTTTTAACGATTTTTTATAAACATATATTTTTCAATAAATTTGAAAATTTGCGTGTGCTAAAATATAACTTTACAATTCCCACCACCTTTTTCCTTAATTATTTACCCAAATTAGAAAATAATTATATCATCTTGACATAGATTCTTTTCTATATTGTATCGTATTTGTTTCAATTTTTTAAAATATTTTTTTGTATTTTTCCTTAACAAGATAATGAACCTTATATTTTAGTGTTGATGGCCTACTTTCAATAAAAATAAAATATAAAATATAAAAAACTAAGTAAAATATTAAAAGATATAAATTTTGAAAAATTCACTTATAGATCTATAAAAGGGTATTTTTATATTTCAAAAAAAAAATATTTATAAGAGTAGGAGTTGTTGAAATATCAATTTTTACTTTATTTTGTAATTAGACCAAGAGTTGTTGAAACATAGAGTTTTACTTTATTTTGTAATTAGACCAAGAGTTGTTGAAACATCAAGTTGTACTTTATTTTGTAATTAGATAAAATATAGTATAAAATATACATTTAATAGACACTTCCAGTTGGAAAAGTTGTGGCCCATATATAAACTAGCTATAATGAATCTATATAGCCCATATGTCTGACTAAAACTAACTTTCAGTTAGAATTACTTAAATTCACTTGTGCCGATAGGTTAGCCTAAAATGTGACACAATTTTGTGCTTTTACCCTTGTCTCTTGTACTTATGTTTCTTGTCGATCATTTTGTCGTGCTTGCCTAGGTTGGGGACAAAACACTTTGATCTTGTTTTCTTCTTTATCATGTTTTCCTAGGTGGGGGATAAACTGCTTAAAATATTTTTTCCACCTAGATGGGGGTGAAACCATTTGATCTACCTCTTCTATTCACCCTTGTAGGGTGCCAATATACTTCTTATCAAATTTATCTTTAGTTGCCAAATTGCATGGCCACCTATTGTATCATTACCCATGCCAACAAAATCTTGCCCTATCATATGATTATTGTGAGATTTTGCCAAGATTTAGAGGCAATGGAAACCACAAATAAGAGAGAATAAAATGTGACAACAATAAACTGTATTCTATCAAGATGAAAATAATGATCAACTAGATCATCAATCATGATTATTAAATATAATGTAGATGAGGTTGCTTATATAGGCAAAGCTATGTGGATATGTGAGCACACAAACATGACATGTGGCTCAATAAGAAACAAGGGTAGGTAGGAAATATGTGTGGTAGGTAGGAGAAACAATAAAATATTCCACATGAGGTGGATCACCCATCGAAGGTGGAATTATCACTCCACAATAAGTGGATACGATAGACTAGTGACAAGACCAACACCATAAAAGGTGGAAATTCTCCTACACATAGTATCCCAATGTAGCACTAAGACCCAAGTGTGTCATACCCAAACTACTATAAAATGCATTTCCTAAGTAAACTTAAGTAAGGTGTAATAATATCCATGATGAATAATTATATACACCAATACCCCCCCTTAAGTGCAACTTAGGGGAATGTACTTAAGTCTAAAATGCAACAGAGCAATGCAAGATGGGTCCCGGCTATGAGGCCATGTTAGGTACCCATGAACAAATGTAAATGCATGCAAACCAATGCAACTAAATCTCTCACAAAGAAGGGAAAGAGAGAAAAACCCAATAGGAAAAAACCCTCCCCCAAAAGAGAGATGAAATCTATACAAAGAACTCTCATAGAAGTATGTGAGGAACAAAACCTCATGTGAGGAAAATGTCCCCCCCATATGAGAGAAGAAGAGAAGTTAGGAAGCCCCCCCTCAATGTGGAATCTGCACCAATCATAGAAGCTCGATGATGTATGAAGAAATTGCTCCATGAATGTCAAAAAATATTCTTCCCCTTAGGAAGAAACAAAACCAAAGGTGTATCCATGAAATCTCCCCAATCATGAATGGAAGATGTAGGAAAAAAACTCATGATGAATGAAGTTTCTGAAAATTGATCAAGTGTCCCCATGTCGATGATGAAAGATACCCCCTCCAAAGGTGGTGAACTGCTCCATAATGCTGAAAAAATCACTCCAAGATCTAGTGGAGATGAATGTAGAACATGTCCCAAAGACTCACACATCTCCTCAAAGGATCAAGAGACCTCCTCCAACTTCTGTACATAAGTATCCACAATCATGTCAGCCTCGAAAGAATGATCATGTAGAGAATGAAAAATAGGGTCAGAGTGTTCCCTCACAACAATTGAAGAAGGATCATCTTCATCAAAGAGAAGATGAACATCATCAATGGTGTCTCCCAAATCTGCAATGTAAGATTCCATAAACAAACTTGCAATGTCTGTCAAGTACTCATCCCATGAAACTGAAGCTGGAAGACAATGAATATCCTATTGCACTGAATCACATGGAGGAAAAATCATCACACTATCTGCATCATTAGGTGCAATAGGTCATGTGATATCAATAGGAGGATATGAAATACAAGGCTAAAGAATAAGGTCACATGTGAGAATCCCAAAGTTCAAATACCCAATGTTCTCCTCAAAATCAGAATCATCACAAGAAGTGTGATCATCATGTGTAGAATCATCATATGTGAAATCATTATCATCAACAAAATATGAAAAGGAGTATAACAGAGATGCATGATCAATCACTCCAATCGTAATGATAGCTCTAGTCTCCAAGTCTCTAATGAAAACTAACTCAGGTGTGAATTCCACAATTCTCTTAGTTGCGGCATGTGTGATTTGATAGATGGAAAGGAGGTTATTTGTCAAATGGGGTACACAACACATCATTGAAGGAGTTATCCCTAATGGCAATAGTTCCTTTCCCAATCACATCCATGTATGTATGATTTCCCATCAAATTTTTTGGCATGGTGCAAGGCTCAAATGTAGAGAACATAGACTGCGAAGATGCCATATGATGAGAAGCCCTTGAATCTAGAAGCCATCTCCCTGAATCATGACTTGTAGTAGCACAAAGAGATTTTCCTTTTATTATCCCAAAAGAGTGACTCTCCCCACTTGTAGAAACCATGAATGCTTGCCCTTTTTACTTTTGAATTTGTGGAAGTGGAAGTTGATGAATCATCCTTCTTGGAGACATTAGGAAAATCAATGTTATGCTTTTTGAGGATATGTGTGAGCTCATCAATCTTCTTAGAATGGCAACGATGCTCCTCATGACCCAACTTTTTACAATAGGCACAAGTAGGTCTCTCCCTCTTTATTGAATTGTACCTCTTGGAAGAGGATGAATCTCCTTGTTGTGGAGAAGGTGATGCTTTTTCCTTAGGCTTTGATTGCCATTTCTTCTTGTTGGAGTTGTCATTTCCTTGATTTCCTTTGTTTCCTTAATTTACCACTAATGCTTGAGACTTATAAGTCTTAAGAATGGCCATTCTTATCAACTTAGTTTGTTCCATCATCAACATTTTGGTGAAAGTATCAAACATATGCATTGTGTAGCTTGAACCCATTGTCATCCTATGGGTTTGGAAACTAGAAACAAATGTTGCATATTCTTGTGGAAGTTTTCCCATCAAACTGAAGATCAATTGAGTATCCTTCTTATCAATGCCACAATCCTTGAGTTTTGCCCTCAATTCTTTTGCCTTAGTAACATAATCTTGTATATTATAAAAGTTCTTGGGATCTAACATGGTGAGATCACTATCAATCTAATATCCCTTAATTTGATTAGAGTACATTTATCAATATGAAAAATGAGATACTTTGATACATACTTTCCTAAGGTACCAATTGCCATGATATTTTTAGTGATCCAATCCAAGTGACTAACAGGATTAGCCTTAGGATTAGAGACATAAACAATAGTTCCATCAATATAATGAGTTAATCCTTTTTCCATAGAAAATAGACAAAAAATATACACTTTCAAACAAAACGACACTTGAAAAGGAGTCCATATGAGCCCAAACGAAGCCTCCAAAGTTGTAAAAATTGGGATTTCATGATTTTAGAAAAATATGTATCCGAAAATTAGAAAACTCCTACACCAAACTTTCTGGAAAATTTATGTCGCAACTTCAAACTTCAAATGCCTCTAGATTTAGCTTCTGAAGTCCAATTTGGATGAAACAAAAGAAAAAACTGACTTTCTTGGACCTCTTTAATGCAATGGTAACCTCAGATTTGACCCGTCAAGCTTCAATAATAACCGGCAATAGAAAGCTCCAAAATACACAACCCCAAATAGCATAAAATTTCTCTAAATTGACAAACCAATGACACTCTAATGGCTCTGATACCATGTGAGATTTTGCCAAAATCTAGAGGCAATGGAAAGAACAAATAAGAGAATAAAATATGACAAGAATAAACTATATTCTATCAAGATGAAAATACTGATCAATTGGATCATAAATCATTGTTATTACATACAATATAGATGAGCTTTCTTCTATAGGAAAGACTGTATGGATAAATGAGCACACAGACATGACATGTGGCTCAATAAGAAACAAGGGTAAGTAGGAAATAGGTGTGTGAGGTAGAAGAAAAAATAAAATATTCCACATGAGGCAGATCACACACTGAAGGTGGAATTATCACTCCACAATAAGTGGATATGATAAAGTAATAACAAGATCATCACCATAAAAGGTAGAAATTCTCCTACACACACTATCAAAATGTGGCACTAACACCCAAGTGTCTCATACCCAAACTACTGTAAAATGCATTTCCTAAGTAAACTTAAGTGTAATAATATCCATGATAAATAATTATTTACACCAACAATTATCTATACCAACATGATGTCACAAACATCATCACCCCATCGTATGTCTATCTAGTATAACACACTTTTCTATCCATACTGATACATCTCATATCTCATCTCATATCATAATGGTCCCTTATCTTGTATGTTTTCTTAATAAGGGGCTTTCCTCCAAGTGAGGTTCATTTATGTTAAGCTATCTTATCTATCATCCATCTTAGCCTATCCTTTATCTTATCATCAAACATGTTAGTTTGTAGCTAGCATGTTTGCAATGTACCGGTTAGTATTATCTACTCCAAATTTCACTTTCATCTTACTGGGGGCAACCTCGTCTAATCAATAAAATTAGAACTCCTCATTGTTAATTTTTTCTTTATCTTCCTCTACTTTAGCTTTGCATCTCTTAGCAAAGACATCACTAAAATGGGAGTAAAATGTAATATCAAAAATCACACCATTCTTAATTCAGCGCAACAAATAGCACCTTCCTCCATGTCATTGGAGGTCATGTATCATCACTTTTGTCTTGTTGTCCACCAAGATCACTTCATCAACTCCAGACTGGAATTTTACCAACTATATTGAATTTTCATCCTCAGGACACTAGCATGACATGGAGACATCCATGCAACATCTTATCCTCTCACAAATCTAACATCCTGTAGGTGGTCATTTGAGCATTATGCCTACACTTGAAAAAAATTGTAATGCCTCTGCATGCGCCCACCAATATTGAAATTTATCGAAGAAGCTATATCTTTCAAAGTTTTAGCCTTTCTTGGGACTTATGGATCATTGAGAGATACTTAAAGCTCTCAACATCCTTTTTCTCTTATCTTATAGAGGTTTTCTAATATTTTCAAGACCACCATTGTTGTAGTCTCTCGAACAACCCACAGTGTTGTCTCCACAAGTTTTGGAAGGGTATTTCTCTTTCTTTCCATTAGTTTATTTGTATATTTTTTATCTTTAGTTTCATTCTATCTATTATCTTAATCATTTTCCTTTCATCTTTATCATTATATTTTACCATTTCTATTATTTGGGTTGTTTTTGGAAGTGGAAACATCGAAACAAGGGTTAGACTAAGGTAGACTCCAAAACACAACCCCCAACATTTTCCTTCTTTCTTGTGTGTAGGTTTATAGTGAAGGAAAAGTAGTCATCTTGTGGGAGGCTTTAATCATGGACCGGTTGTGAGTTTCCCCCACTCTTCTTTCTCACTTCTTTCTAGTATTTTCGTATTCTATGCTGTTAGTTTAGTTTATCATTTTTTTTAGTGTTTATTTAGTAATGCAGTCATGTCTTTTGTTTCCATACAACCTCTATACCTCGTTCATACAGGACAATAATGTGTCGCATTGGTGTCTAAGTTTTGCATGATTGTCCTCAAGATAGAGGCTTAGCAGGGTCATTTGGGAACTTTATTTATTACTCATTTATCTTATTATGTACTTCATTTTGCATTTTCATCCCCTAGCTCACCCTTAGTGCCAGTTTAAGCAACGTAGATTGAAGGTGTATTTTTTCCCTCAAGGTCCATCACCTTGAGGGTAACAAATCCCATCCTCTACAAATACAATATAATATAATATAATATAATTATCTACTATCATGATTATTTTAATAATATATTATCTTAATTATATTATTATCATGAGAAAAGGCACTCACATTCTCTTGAAATATAAGAACGGTTTTTGATAAAGATAAATGGGTTTTCAATAGACCCAAAACCAAAAGTTTTATAGAACCTGGCCATCAGCCAACCAAACAGAAACAAACAACAAAATAGGGGAGCACTCCCTACCTAACACAAAAGAAAAAAGAAACAACAAGCAACAAAACAAAAACACTTAATTAAGCGAGTGCACCAGCTCCTAGTTCTTCTAGATGGTAACCTTGTTGATTTCATCCAATTCCTCCATTATGAACCTGGAGGTACCCTTATTGCTTCTCTTGCTTTTAGTCTTGGAACTAGGACTTGTAGTTTTTTAGCCACCTACAACACAATCTTCACCGCCCAGATCTTTCTTTTTGTTACTATCATCAGGATCATTGTCAGTAGGACTGGATCTGTACTTCACCACCATGGCATTGATCTTTTCCAGCCCCTCCATATTATTATTCATGGCCTCCTTTCTTATGTCAATCAGATTCTTAAGGTTTTTCTTGATCTCCTACATAGAATGCTCAACCTTCTTAATTATTTGTTCATGTTTACATTTCATAACCTTGACATCATGGAAAATATTTTGGGTCATGATCATGAGCTTCTTTGTTTTTCTAGGCTCAGACAAATCAATGAAGATATTAATTATCTCCTTCATCTCTCTTTTGAGGGTACCAATCTCCTTCCCCACCCACTTCCAGCAGTTCTCCTGGCTTTGAGTCACTTCCATCACCAAATTCATCAAAGAACTTTCCTTCATTAAACCACTATCTACATCCTTAGGAAAAGTCCCATGCCTCTCCTTCAAGACATTAAGAGGAATGTCCAATTTGATTTCCCGCTTCATGGTTTTAGGACCATAGTCTTTAGAAACAAGCTTCTTATTTTTAGAATAAGGCTCAAATTTAGAAATCATCTTGCTGGTTGATTAATATTTACTTGCAACCCATCTGGGGGGGGTCTTGCTGCAATGGGTTCCAGGAGTGACCAACATCTCACCCTCTTCAACCAGCTTATAATCAGGGTCAACAAGAGGTTTGGTGCTTCGACTATCCTCCATATCCATATCCGAATCAAAGACATCTTGAACATTAGTATTAGGGATTTGGCCTTTCTTAGAGAGAGAGGGTACAACTTCATGGGATTCAGTGTACTCTATAATGAGCATAATAAGCCCTTCATGGAGGACCAGATTATTTGGATTCTTAGCATGTTTTTCAAGACTATTCCCCAAAGAAGAAACCATATAGAAAGCAATCAAAATAACTTTGCCATGCCTAAAGTGATTCAAGATGGTAAAATGATAAGAAAAGATACTTGCATATCTGCCATCAAGTGTAATGTACCTCATGATGAATTCAGCCATATCTGCCTAGGGAGACATTAGATCCTTTCTATTGTAGCCACCATCAACCATTCTATTAACTCTTGAACGCTCCTTATCTTTATAAAAAAAATTGCCAGGTCTTCCTCTCTCATTTTTCTATCTCTGTGAAACCTTCTGCCATTCATAGAGAAACCCGTAACTGTAGCCACCAAAGTTTCATCTAGCTGAAATTTATCACCATAAGCCCTCAAAAACACTTTCTTCCACCCGATGACAAACTTTTCCGTGAGAAGAGGAGAAGGGCCATGGAGTCTTTCCAATAAGGGAACCATTCCTCCATCAACAATTTCCTGCCACACCTCCTTATTTTTCTTTCACTTATCAAAAGTGGACAGTTCTTGCCTATTCTTGTCCCCACCCATAATGGTGTGGATCACCAAACAGAAGGAGGAAATGGGCCACACTAGAAAAGTCCCCAAATAGGAGCAGGACAGGGGCCACACAAGAAGACAAAAACTCTAGGCACAAGGGAAGTTTCTAGAACTTCGAATAGGGAAATCGGAAGGCAACCATTTCCCCAACAACTTAATCAAATCATGATTGTTCCTCATTGATTACCGCAAGTGGATGGTATCATCATATGCCAAGCCGCACAAGGTTTTTGGGAAAGAGTCCCGATTGCTCCACCATTTTGCCGCTACATAGCCCACTGCCATATTGGTGAGACCTTTCTAAATCCTTCCCTTTTAGCCATGTGTAACCCAAAATGGGCTGGCCTCTACAATATTGATAAGAACAGTTTTTATTATTGGAGAGAAAAATTTGATAAATAAATTAATATACATGTAATTTTAAATAGACATATTATGCCTCTACATTTTGTAAAATTTTAAATATAACAAATCCTAATAAAAATAAAAAAATATTATTTTATTATCTAAAAAAAAATTAATTTCAATCCACAAATATTTAAGAACTTTGAGAAAATAAAAAAATCCACAAATAAATATTTAATTTTCATTAATTGCAATTACCAATTTTATTCAATGGTTAGTACGATAGCCTCACCTATAAATTCAAGGAGGGACTAATAAGTTTCTAATAATACGATTTAATTAAAAGATTTAAATGTTATTATACACCTAACTAATTCCAATGTCCTGTGGAATATAGGACACCAAATAGAGTAAAGAGTTTCTTCCATACTAAAGGGCTTCTTTCAGACAGGTTTGAGTGTTCCACAAGCTCAGATTACCGTGTTTCACAGGGTTGAATTAAATCTGAACCTGTTTTTCTCCTGCAGTTCCTTTTGAACGGTCGCTAACCAAAGGCCTACTTTTCCTAATACACGTCAGCCGTGATTTCGCTGAGAGTCAAGATTCCCTTATGAATTCTTATGATGTGAGACTCGTACAATTTATGCCATAATAACTCTCTAATGGTTAAAAACAAGAAAAAGTCGAGCTTCATTTTGGGTACTGTCAGCGGCTTATAGATTTGTTTTGATTTTGAGCATAGATCTGTTACTCATCAAAGATTAGAAAATAAGTCGATACATTGTCATTGTTTTCTATTATTGTGTCTATTAGATTATTTACTCCGAGAATCCTCTTCTGTAGGAAAGGTTGATTGATCTGTTGTCTCTACCTAATTTCTGTCATTTGATTTTTTGTTCTCTAGTTGTCTCTACCTAATTTATCAAAACCAAGTTTGAAGCAACTTATTTTACTTAATTAAGAGTCCTAGACTTTGTTATATTTTTATAGTGTGACATAAGATCAATATTTATGTGTTTTCTTTTATGTTAAGAGTACAAATAGCATTAAAGAGTCTTTCCGTAGAGTCATCGGGAGGGATAAAGCAGTTTCTAAACGAGGTTAATCTTGAAAGAAGAGAGAAAAACAAAAATAAACGAGGGATAAGGCAGATTAACGTATGCTACAGCATACAAAACTAATTCTTTTTAATGAAAAAATGCATTACAACTCCTTTCTTTATAACTAAAGATAATTTTCTTGCACAACAAACAGTTTTGGATTCCTATCTTACGAAATTCTGCATGAATAAATATGCAAACTACTTCTAAACAACTTGTCTCAATTTATAACTAAAGATGATTTTCTTGCACATCAATTTATAACTACATCCATGCGGTGGAATTGGCACTGGAAGTGACGGTGGAGACTGAAGTTTTGTGGGAGAAATTACTGCACAAGCTTGGGTATTGTGCAGAGGGAACATAACGCTTGCTTGTTTATGAATTCTGTCCTAAGAAGAACCTTGACAGAATACTATTTCATATGTTTAGAATCTAAATTTTAAGTGAGGGTCATATAATATGTGTTCTTTATTTACAGTTATTTATTTGGGGTTATGGATATAGATCCACAGTGGAGCATAGAACTTGACTGGTCAAAGCGTTTGAACATAATTCATCGTGGTATGAAAGCAAACAATAGTTTGCTTGATGAAAAAATGCAACAAAAAAATCTCTGATTTTGGTTTAGCTAGGTTGTTTCACCTAGAAGAGTCTCATGTCAATAAAATGATTACAGGGACACTGTAAGAATTTAATGAATTTGTACACAATTATTTTTCCTTTCCAAATTATTTATAATTTTTAATTATCTGGGACTCTCTAAGTTTGTTTTCTTAGGATTACTAGTTAAGTTGCATTCTACTCTAATAATTCTTACCAATTATGCAGTGGCTATGTGGCACTGGAGTATTTTCAAGCTGGTCAATTATGTATACTTTGTCTTTCTAAGTTGGATATCTTATGAAGATAATTATGTATCATTCTTATGTATATGTAATGCCTTCCAATACTTCTATGACCAACTTGCCAGATCCTACAAAGCCTGCTTATCTCAAGAATACACAAGATCTAATATCTAGAGGCACAAACTACCACTCGCTTTCTTACCCAACTAGCAATGATACATCAATAACAAACTTCGGTTCTAGATAATCTTGCTTCCTATCTAAACTAGTTTAGTAATAAAATTTGCATATTGAATTATATATGAATTTTTTTATTAATATAGTAAAGTGTAATAAATTATTTTTAGTCTAAAAACCATTTAATATTAAAGTAAGAATTCTTTTATACATGTTGATGAATATATATCTTTTTTATTTCATAATAATAAATAAAATTTATCTTATTATTATGGTGGTTGTGATGAAATTAAATATACTTCCATTTAATTATTATGTGTAAGATTTTTTAGAAGAAAAAGATAATTTCTATTTTTACATTTGTACAACTTAATAGAAGAACGAATAATATTGTCCTTTTAGGAGAGAAAGAATGAGAAATATTGACAAAAAATTTATGGCCATTTAAATGTGTTATAATCAATAAATAATTTTAATTTTTTAGTTGAGAAGATTATATAGTAAAATAAAATCTAAGGATTCCTATTTACATATTGATTTTTAAAAATTATATGTTGTCAAAAAATTTCATAAAGTGTTGTTTAATTTATTATATAATGAGGATGTGAGTTCTTGCATAATATAAGTTAAAAAAATTCACACATTAATAGTATTATTTGTTTATGCAAAGACTATTTGAACATGCCAATTTTCATTTAGCTTTGAAATCATTTTAATTGAATAGTTTATTATAATTAAATATTAATAAATAATTTATTTATTTTTTGACAAAATAAAAGAGTGTGTATATATAATACTATAATAGAATATAAAATTACAATAGATATAGAAACAAAAAACATAACTTATTCCCACTCTTAGATTCCATGCCTAGAATATATGCATTTACAAGTAGAAGAGAACAAGAAGACATCCAATGCAAAGCCCTCGAACGACAAAATAGTACCCAAAATTACAATTATACTGAAGGATCCTCAGATGAGGAAATACAAGCCAAGAATGACCATTTACCATTCGTTTTGACTAGCGTTAAACCCCACATACTATGCAACATTAAAGTTATAAAATACCAATCAATTTTGAATAGTTAACATTTTTAAATCTACAAATGTAAGCCCAATGTGTGTGATTTAAGCCATTCATTTCTCTTATAAAACTAAGAATTTTGATTACCTTCATGATTGATGAGAGACAATGCCCTATACCTATTCTAAATAGCTTCAATCCTCAATGGATCAATGTAATCTACAAAAGAAAACAACATCCTACCTAGAGTTTCATCACAATTAGCTTTGATTGCAATATTGAAAGCATCTTATATAGATACAATTTTAGGCTTCTTTTAAAGGTTTTCTCTTTGAAATACTCAGCCAATATCTATCTGACCTTCAAAAAATTTGTATCCCTCACAACAACCTCAAAAGAATGGTTAGCATTGAATTTATCAAAAACAAATTCATATGCAATACGAGATACAATAGTGTAATCTTGACATTGGTCATAGGTGTTTGAAAGAAAAATGGAGATGAGTTGAGATGCAAACAAGGCACGAGGAGATTAAGGAGAAAGGATGTGGTCTCCTATAAATTCCCTAATGGCATCTTCCACATGAATGAGGAATTGAAATAAAAAACATTTGAAAGATGTAAAGAAGAGAACGAACTTCAAACTAGGGACTCCCAACATCTCATAGGGAAATTGATCTTTTAAGTGTATTTATCATATATTCTATTTGCCTTATTTACTAAAATTTCCATGTCACAAGTAACAGACAGAACAGCTCGAGATTCCCCTACAAACATGAAATGAAGTTGAAATTAGGAAAATAACCAAAAAAAAACTTAAAGATGAAGTCACATGAGCCAGAGTATCTGATCTATTTGAGGATCCCATGGATTAGGAAAGTTCTTCTTTATATTGCAAAGAAGGAAAGGTTTGACTTACCAATGAGTTTTTCTACTCAAATTGCAAGAAAATCAAAGAAGAATCTGAGATGAGAAATCATGCACCTTGAAGCCTGCAAATCTTATCAGTAATGTCTATTAGTATCATTTGTTCTAATATGTTTAACCTCTGAAGAGTAAACCATTTTAATTTTTATAAATGAATGAATAGTTCACTTTTCAGTGTAAAAAATACCTAGCTCAAAATAGATATGAGCATTCAAAACTAACTATTAAAGAAAATTCAAAAATTATAAAAAACGTTTACTTATGTTATGATTAAACATGGCAAATATCCAATTTAAGCAAGGCAACTTGCTATGAGTATGAATTATCAGAAAAATAATTCTGACTCAACATATATTTAAAAATAAATAATTTTATATATCATTACCTAAGTAGACTAGTCTAATTGGGTATCATGATAATATTCTTTGAGGCTAGACAATGTTATGTTCTCTCCTCTTCATGCCCAAATGTTTGCCACAACCCTATTGAAAGATATCTAAATAGGGGTTTGTTGAGTTTATAACAACAATAACAATGTAAAACAATGTAATTACAAGATAAGAAATGCACAAATATAGTCACATGATCACAGTCCTATATAGTCATAGAAATCTCCAAACCAATATCAAAAGAACCAAAATAGAACAATACAACCCATATCTAGAGGTGAGAACATTTACAATGATAAAACTTCAAGACACAAAGAACTATCATCAAGACAACACAACCAATAAAGACACTAACCTTAAGGGCACAAACACAATAATGAACTATACCTTGAAGTCTTCACAACATACAATATATGGATGATAAAAAAAGACTGGTAAATGAGTGTATCGCTGTCAAGAAAGATAGACTTAAACATAAAGCACAGAACATAGAGCACAATGATAGTTTTTGCTTGAAGATTGGCCAACAATAAATAATAGAGACAAAGATCAATCTAAGAGAAAGGTTGAAGTATTATATCTGCAGAAGGAACATTACAACAAAGAGAGTCTTTAAGGATAGGTAAAGACAATAAAGTAAAAGACCTATATGAGATGGTGCATAGGAGCCTCAAAACACAAAAAAATTTCATTGCAATAACAACATGAATTCCAAAGGCTAGAATCAGTCTCATAAAGGTTTTCATGTAGTATTATGTCATGACCTAATGAAGATACCCTTGTTAAGTGTAAACCCTTGTTCATAAGTTGCTAAAATCATGAATATCAATTTTATTTATAGTCTAAGGTTGTAACAATGAAGGCATAAAGGGAGCTACAACCAAGTATGTAATTCAAGTGACAAGCATATAATGTAAGAGAAAACATAATCATAAAGTAAAGAAAAATCAATCATTATCATGAGAAGGACAACATTCACATTTTTTTGCCATTTGTATAAATTAAGGAATAGTGATAGCACAAAAGTAGAAAATAGAGAAAGTGTAGTCCAAGGCTTCAATACAATGACATAAATCTCCATCAATACAACCATTCTCAGCCATAAAGATTCTATAGAATCCCTAAGATAAAACAATCTTTCAGTAGACAATCATCACAAAGGATAAAAGATTGTGTTCTTCAATATCGAGTGGTTTCAATCTAATGACCAGAAAACTACTTAAAATTATATTAACCATCAAGATTACCTAAAACCATGCATGAACAATGTCTAGATAAACTTCCTATAATCCCTAACATGAGGGTTCTGCAATTTGTAAGAATTAAAACCCTTGAAAAACTTTTCCATCTTAAACAATCAAAAAATGAGCTCAGAGAAAATGCATGCCCGCTTGCTTGGTTGACAACTTATAATAATCAAATTTATGAAAAAACATGTCATTGCATTCCATATAAAAATACTTCCCAATAGTTTTTAATTGTCGACCTTCAAATGAGTTTGTAAAAAACCTTTGAGGTTGATTGGCATAGATAGTTACAATGGAGTTTTCATTCAAATCGTTTTACAATTTAAGCATAAAACTAAAATATTGGCCTATTTTCAAGATTTAAAAATAAGCAAGGAGAGACTTTAAATGTATACCTCTTGGCTGAGTATACGATGAGGATCTTATTCAAAATTAAGTTAATTGTTGAGTTTCTAGGTGAGAAACCTTAAATGCGTTGGGTATCAAGGTAAAAAGAGTTGTTTGCTCAAATAGATCTTGTATTGAAGAAATGGGTGCTTTTGTTTCTGTTAGGACAATGTAGCTACTTTGTTGTAAAGCTTCTCCCTGCATTTGAAATATATTTTTCTCTGTTACTCCTCTACTAATCAAAACATGTTACAACAAATTGATCAAAAGGAGTGGGAAAAGTTGAAATAAAAATGTGTGAAAGGATAATTTTGTGAATGTGCTCAATTGTTTTTTAGGCAGGAACCTTGTTGAAAATAACAAAATTTTATTTTCATTATCCAAGAGATCTTGTTATATGACCTTTTTACTAAAGTTACCAAGTAGAGTGACTATCTAATATCAATTTAAGGGTCATCTTTTAATTGGAGGATTGATTTATTGCCATCTTTAGTTCACTGTATTGTTGTATTGTGCAAAGGTTTTATCAGTATTTCTCTCATGGACATTAAAAATATATTTTATTTCCTTATTTCCAAGTAAGATAAGAAGAAATTGTATGTAATAAGATTTTTTTTTTATACATTTTTTTATGAGTCATTTTGTTGGCAACAACAATGAAGGAAAACTAAGAGGGGGGGGGCAAGGAGGGGTGAATCAATTTTCACCAGATTCAATAAATTAAGCACAATATTTGATTCCAATTAATTGTAGAAATAATAAAGATAAAAAAATAAAAACAACACACATAACACAAAGATTTTAACATGGAAAACCTAGTTAAGGGAAAAACCATGGTGGCAACCTACCCATAATAAAATGATACTCTATAGTAGTATGTGTAAATATTACAATGAGTAATGCAAATGTACTCAGACACACTACCTAGAGCTCACTGCTCCAATAAGATGACCCAGAAGGGTCCAACCCTTAGGGAAGGTTCACTGCCTTACAATTAGATTCAAAGTACAATCCAGATTACATGAAATGGAAATATAGCATCTGTTAATGCCTGATGACAGTTTTGATTAAGCACATTTGTCTGCCCTTCACCAAACTCTTCTCAATACACCACACCAAAGGATGAATTCATTTATACACACATACACAACTCTTTGATAACATAGACACAACATCGACACCTAAATTACATGACTATACCTCCTATTTATACAATTCATCAACCTTGACTACAAGGTCACCCAAACCCTCAAACCTTGATTATAAAATTACATCACATGATACATAAACCACCAAACCAATATAAGGTCTTAGATGATATATCATGGACCTAAATCAAATATCCAAACATGCATCACTATAAAAAAATATCGCCAAGACCAACCGCAACATGTTGCACTACCAAGATGTTGGCATTATGGTGTTATTGATCTCAACCGGTATGGGATGACAACTGGTAGAAGAGATGCATGTGTACCATTGCTATGGAGGAATATAGGATGTGATATCTTGGATATCACCTTGTGTTGTAGAACACCTATAATGTAAGGAAGATGACCTCTGGAGTCACTAGTACACGAGTTAGTGCCTGACTTGTGTGATGAGATAGAAAGGTGTTTGTGTAGTTGTTTGTGATGAAGAGGCAGAATGTTACCTAAATCACATCAACACTAGATGAGAAGAATGAGAAGATCACATGTATGCTATGAGGATGCAGAACAATAGGACTTCCACCTGATGAAGATGCAATCATCATAAGAAGCAAAATGACTGATAGGGAAAGTGTCATCATGAGATCATATGTTCCTATTCGAAGAAATGTTGCACAAATAGGAAAGTCACATGAGTACACTATAGGATGTAGAAGGTAAGATGCCACTCAACTAGTAAGAAATACTTTTTCTCCAGGTATGCATGGTGTGAATCATGATTCTTTGAGATAAGCGAGAAGAGGTAAAGGCATGTTGAGATATCAGTATAGATGAAGTGTGGTGTGTTTGTCACTTTGATAAATGAGCAGCGATATGATCAAAGGTGATCAAGGAAAAGGCATAACTTAGCAGATGTAGAAAGAGGAAGAATGACCTTACTAAAGAAGGAGTCTAGTAAAGGTTGATGACTTCTGTCATCAATAGTGCTTACTGGTATTTTGGACAAGGTGTCGATGTAGAAGTCTTCCCAGTTGATGGGAATGTGCATTATTAGGTCAATCATGTCTGAAGACTGATAGGGTTAGTAAACTGGTAGGAAAGGGGAACTGTTAGAGTGGTTGGTGAGTAATCCTATCAGGACCAACTCGAAGGGCCAAGTTAATAGTTGGTTGATGTGGATGCCACATGGAGTCAAGGTGGCAAGCTCGTAGAGGTTGGTAAATCACCGTGTAGAGTTAGGTATCTATACAAGTGTGCATTCAATATGGATTCCATGATTTGTGGATTGGGTCAAAAGTGTGTGGCTCGAGGAAGAATGAACAACAGAGAAGAATCAAGGAGTTGTTAGTGCCTAGATCAAAGCAAGAAGATCAGATTGTTAGAAGACCTCAAGAAGGAAATAATAAAGGGATTAATGGTGGTTTGATAGATGCAGGTCAAGGTAAGGGATTGTGTTTCCTATATTTGGTAAATGGCTATTGGAAGGCGCGAGAAGGGAAGAAATGATCAATTGGTTCCAAGGAGAATAGATCAAGGAAGATATGATTGGATTTTGTTTGTCTTGAGGATGGTGAGGAAACCCTAACTACCTAGATTTTGAATTGGGCTTTGGTAGGAAAACCTAGAAATAATTATGAAGGCCAAAGACATAGTATGTTGTTGAAGAGAAGAAAGATTTTGTGTTATTACAAAGTGATTAAGTGTTTCTTCTGCATGTGAGAGAAAATGAGCCAAGTACTTAGAGAGTATCTGAGACAAGAGGGAGAGTGAAGAGCAGAACCAGTAGTGGTTATACTGGTAGAGAAAGAGGGAAAATAACTACAGAGAAGGTAGACAGTGGACCGATAGAGTTTAGCATTAGTAAAGTGTAGAGCAGCGAGGAGGAGATCCTGCAAAGAAAAAGAGTAGAAGAGGTGTATTGATAGAGTTTACCGACAGTTATGCAGTAGAAGAGAGAAATAAAAGAGTGAGTTAGTGTAGCAGAGAAGGGATCTCATCGGCAGAGTAAGATACATGAAATGGTTGCAAGATTCTCTTGTAACAAGATAACTACTTTTTTATTTGATGATTATTTTGTGAACACTAAGTTGTAGCTCGGTGTACGGGTTGGTGCTCCTTGGTTAGGTTCCCTAAAGTCAGGGGTTGTAGCTCCTTTAGGTTGTAGCCCATAAAGTTATGGGTTGGTGCTCCTTGGGTTGGTTCCCTAAACATTGTAACAGTTTTTATTGTGAGGCTGGATTGAAGCAATAGACTCCAACAACATTGCTTGCCAAGGTTTTTCCCATATTGGATTTTCCTTGTAAATGCTAGTGTTATGTGACACCTCTTGTGTGTGATTGCATCTATGTTGGTCTCCCCACTAACTAGTAAGTCTGCATTGAGTTAGAACCACAAACTGGTATGCTCACATAGGATAGCTGAAGGGAAAAGTTTGAGAACCACTGATTCACTCCCTCCCCCTCTTAGTGGTGCCTTGTGTCTAACAATTGGTATCAAAGTGTCTATTCCCAGTTAGAAGAGTGTTCTCCAAAATTGGTAGATTTAGGCCTAAAGACACAATGGTTTGTCTAGTGTCAATCTCTGCTCCTTTATTTGATGGTTTAGACTTTCCTATTTGGAGTTACAGAAGGAAGTCTTCCTATCCTCTTTAGGGTTTGATATATGGATGTCAGTAGTTGATGGTCTCCTTAGAAAGGTTAGTCTTCCTATCGGATCTATAGAAGAAAGAATAAACCAGTACAATGAAGAAGCCATGAAGGATATATTCACTAGACTCACTAGTGATGTCTGCTCATAGGTGAACAAATGTACAATAGCAAAGAGATTATGGGATAGATTGAAGAGGCTCTATGGAAATGAGCCCACTACTATAGAATCAACATGTGAAGGAAATGTGAGAAATATATCTCATGTTTGTGAGGATGATGAAAATAGAACTATTTGCAGCAGCAACAGTGATGAAGAAGGAACCCACCTCTTCATGGCTCAAGAATCTGCACAAGAGGAGCACACATCTAAAAGTGTCAGAAACTAGATGCCATTGGCAAGATGTTTTTGGAAGTGATGAGGAAGGGGATGAAGAGGATGAAGAAGAAGTTGATCTTGAGGGAGAGCTTTTGAATGCACTTGAAGAACTCAACAGAGTTAGAAGAGAATACAAGCTATTCAAGAATACTGCTATTCTGGAGCAGAAACGACTAACAAAATGCCTTCAAGATACTAAGAAATGCTTCTCAGAGTTGAAGTCTCAAGTAGAGAACACAAAGATGTGTCGGTGTGAAGATCTAGCCTCTCAACTAGAGATAAAAGATAAAGAACACTAGAAGCTGCTCGGAGAAATGAAAGTTCTCCAAAATGACCTTGAGAAATGTAAGGAGGATCTTAAGGTGAGAATCTAGGCTGATGGCAGTAGTGCTGTCTTGGACAAAATGCTCAAGAAGCAAAGGCATACCAAGGACACTGAAGAATCAGGAAGTGGTGTCGGTGAATGCTCCACTAGCAAGAATGTCTCCCTTAATGACATTATGTTTATCTCCTCAAATGGAGAAAACAAAGGCCAGACCTTCCTAGTTAGAAATGGTCCTTAAAATAAGGTTGGCCTATCCACAACTGGTGCAGACTTGTAGTCTAGGGTGAGGACCAGTACTGCTATAAGGAAGAATCATGTAGATCCTAAAAGTAAGGGGAAGATGGGAGAAGATAGCTTGATCGGAAGCAGGAATATGAGGAAGCAGCAAAGAAGACCCTCCACCGGTAGAGGACAAAGAAATGCTACCACCCATAGGGTGAAGAAAGTATGGGAGAAGAAGAGACAAGATGGAAGAGCTGCACAGAATGAACAACCAAGGATCCATTCTTAGAGAAGAAGAAACAGAGTTGTAAAACTGGTAACATCTCCCCATGCATGGAAAAATAAATTTGGAAGTCATATGCCATCTTTTACCGGTTACTGCTTTGCATGTAATGCTTATGGCCATAGGGCAAGGGAATGTAGGAAGAGATATAGAAAGGATAATGTAGGATCTCATTGAAATCATGCATATGAGAAAAATGTATCTAGGCTTAGACACATGCATGTCCCCTCTCTGGGTTATGCAAATGTTGTTTGTCATAAATGCAATGTTTTTGGCCATAGAAATTTTGAGTGCAGGAAAAGGAATCTGCACTCACATAGAGGTCAATATAACAACTATGCTCTATAGAAAAGTGAATATAGAGCATTTGGAAGTCATGGACCTACACGGAACTAAAGGAGAAATGTCCCTACAAGAGAAAGAGGCCCACGAGTTATAGTTTCTAGTCACAACAACATGACCAAAAGAAGATGGTCAAACCAGTATGTCAAGAGTTTCCCCAAACATGAAGTTGGGATGGATGTTGTTTTCTACTATAACGCTATTTCAAGCTATAATGGAGAATCAAAAAATAGAAGGACCCATTAGCAGAAGAAGGAAAGACTTGCTCCCAAGCCTGAAAATAGGAAGATGAATGAGATCTAGCAGGTATGGAGGAAGCAGACCATGGACCAGCACTGTGCACCCATTGCACAGGTCCTAAGGCCTAAAGGAGATGTAGGATCTTAGGGGGAGTAGCACATTGAATTTATCATTCACCCCCTCAATGAAGAAGGCAACATGGAAGAACATGTTATTGTCAGTATGAATGATGGAAATGAGATGATATGTGTGTGTAGCAGCTGCCTCAACTACACACCTATAGATTAGTATTGAATCACTACTGCTTGTGTCAATGTATGAAGGTTAACAATTAGTATTAGATGATAATAGGTATGTGCAGGATGTTACCAGCATGAATGCTAAATAGGTACTTGGAGGTTATGTAAGATAATGAAGATGGAAATCATTGCAATAGCCCTAGTAGCATGGATTATGGAGTTATGTCTCAAGTGGTGTTGATGAAGACTTGAAGCACATATGTTGGCCCGGTGGCTAATCATACAAGAATGCATGTTTATGGGCTAACTGGTTAGAAGTATGACTTGATGATGACATTGTATTGCATTGTATTCATCTAGGATCATATTGTAAGTCATGTTGAAATAATAAAACTAAAAGGTCATTAGATGATCACATAAATACAACTCAACCGATACATGGAGTTTATTGGAACCCTCGATAATAGACCTCACCAGAGTTGAGGACTTGAGATGTATGACTGAGGGGAAGTTCAAGTGCTCATAAAAAAGAGCCTCATAATGATGAGTTGACCTTCTTTAACTTGTAAGGATACTGATTGCCCAAATTGCTGGAGATGGAGATCACAGTAAGAATACCCAAGATGTTGATGGGTATCTACCTATCTTCTAGTTGATTGTATTCATGGTATAATTACAATTGATTAAATTGGAATCAAATAGGAGGTATCATAGGTTGAACAAAAGGTAAGTAGTATTTGCAGACACATTAACAATCCGTATTAGTCATTATGAAACTAAGTGCTCTGTCAAATAGGACTAGACTTGCATACTAAATTGGTGTTAGTTGATGGTTAAGACCCTCATCTCAAGTTTTGTGACTTGAGAGGATGTAACATTTGGTAACTAGATAATGAGTGGTATCAAAGGAGGAGCTACATCAAAAAAAGACAAAGGGGGAGAAAGTATTTTGTTAGTGACTGGTATATACAAAGAGATATAATATCCTGACAGTGCCCTTTGCCATTTTTGTCAAAGGGGGAGAGGGATTCTGTAGTATACCGCATACTACATGTGTGGGAATCCATGGATCACAGTAAGAGGGAGAAAGACTATGTAGTATGCCAGATACTACATGTGTTGACATCAATGCCAAAGGGGGAGATTGTTGGAATTGTGTTGTCATTGATGTCAACCAGTATGGGATGACTACCAGTAGAAGAGATGTATGTACAACACTGCTATGGAGGATTATAGGATGTGATATCTTGGATATCACCATGTGTTGCAGAACATCGGTAAGGTAAGGAAGATGACCTTAGGAGTCACCAGTAGACAAGTTAGTGCCTGACTTGTGTGATGAGATAGCAAGGTGTTTGAATAGTTATTTGTGATGAAGAGCCATAATATTACCTAAATCACATCAACACTAGATGAGAATAATGGGAAGATCACAGGTATGCTTTAAGGATGCAGAACAACAGGACTTCCACCTAATGAAGATACAGTCATTATGAGAAGAAATGACTAATAGTGAAAGTGCCATCACCGGATCACATGTGCCTATTTGAAGAAATGCTCCACAAATAGGAAAGTCACATGAGTACACTATAGGATGCAGAAGGCAAGATGCCGCTCCACCGGTAAGAGGAACTTATCTCCACGTATGCATGGTGTGAATCATGATTGTTTGAGATAAGGGAGAAGAGGCAAAGGCATGTTGAGATACTATTACAGTTGAAGTGTGATGTGTTTGTTACTTTGACAAACCAATGAAGATATGATCAAAGTTGATCAAGGAAAAGACATAATTGAGCAAATGCATAAAGAGGAAGAATTGCCTGACTTAAGAAGGAGTCTAGTGAAGGTTGATGACTTGTGTCATCAAAAGTGCTTATTGGTATGTATGTTTACTGGTATTTTGGATAAGGTGTAGATGTAGAAGTCTTCCCACTATATGGGAATGTGAATGCTTAGGTTAGTCATGTCTGAAGACCGGTTTAGGTGTTCCATCGACAACATAGAAAATTGCAAATGTGAGGAGGTAACCCATAGAATGTGAGAGACCGCCAGGGTTAGTAAACTGGTAGGAAAGAGGAATTAGTAGAGTGCTTAGTTAGTGATCCTATATGGACCAGCTTGAAGGGCCAAGTTAATAGTTGGCTGATGTGGATGCCACATGGAGTCAAGGTGGTAAGCTCACAGAGGTTGGTGAAGTGCCATGTAGAGTTAGGTATCTCTAAAGGCATGCATTGAATACGGATCTCATGATTTGTGGATGGGGTCAGAATTGTGTGGCTCGAGGAAGAATGAACAACAAAGAAGAATTAGGGAGTTTTTTGGAACTTGGATCAAAGCAAGAATATCATATTGTTAGAAGACCTCGAGAAGGAAATAGCAAAGGCATTAATGATGGTTTGACAAATGCAGGTCGAGGTAAAGGATCATGTTTTCTATATTTAGAAAATGTGTATTGGAAGTGGTGACAAGGGTGGAAATGATCGAATGGCTGCCAGGGAGATTAGATCAAGCAAGATCCGATTGGAATTGGTTTTTCAAGAGGATGGTGAGGAAACCCTATCTGCCTAGATTTTGAATTGGGCTTTGGTAGGAAAACCTAGCAATAAATATGAAGGCCAAAGACATAGTTAGTTTGCTACTGAAGAGAAGAAAGATATTTTTTATTATGAAGTGATTAAGTGTATCTGAGAGAAAATCAACCAAGTACTCAAAGAGTATCTCAAAGAGAAAATCAACCAAGTACTCAAAGAGTATCTAAGACAAGTGGGAGAGTGAAGAGAAGAACTGGTAGTGGTTATAGTGATAGAGCAAGGGGAAAGAGAGTTGTAGAGAAGGCAAACAGTGGACCGATAGAGTTTAGCATTGGTAAAGTGTAGAGTACTAAGGAGGAGATCCTAATGAGAAGAAGAGAAGAAGAGGTGTACTGGTAGTTATGTTGTAGAAGAGAGCAGCAGAAGAGTGAGTTAGTGTAGCCGAGAAGGGATCTCACCGGTAGAGTAAGATACAAGAAATGGTCGCAATATTCACTTGTAACAAGATAAATACTTTTGTATTTGATGGTTATTTTGTTAACACTGAGTTGTAGCTCGGTGCAGGGGTTGGTTCTCCTTGGTTAGATGCCCTAGATTCTATGGATTGTAGCTCCTTTGGGTTGTAGCCCATAAAGTTAGGGTTTGGTGCTCCTTGGGTCGGTGCGCTAAATCACAGGTTGGTGCTCCTTGGGTTGGTGCCCTAAACATTGTAACAATTTTTATTGTGATGCTGGATTGGATCAGTAGACTCCAACAACATTTCTCACTGAGGTTTTTCCTATATTGGGTTTTCCTCGTACATGCTAGTGCTATGTGATGCCTCTTGTGTGTGATTGCATCTATGTTGATCTCTCCACTAACCTGTAAGTCTGCATTAAGTTAGAACCACAAAACCATATGCTCACATAGGATAGCTAAAGGGAAAAGTTTAAGAACCATTGATTCACCCCCTCCCCCTCTCAGTGGTGCATTGTGTCTAACACAAGAATACTACATAATAGGAAGGATATTACCAGATCAACAAAATCACCAAGAATGCACACAAGGGTCAATGTGGATAAACATGATAACTCTTAAGAAGACTTAATAGCAACAATTCAGACTAGAAATATAACTTGCGGAGCACCAAATCATGAACCATATAAAATGATGATATACATGAACATCCAAAACATTCTCCCAAATATTCAACCAGAGATATGATCATATCAGAGCACAATGGATCAAATACCAAAATCTTCCAACCATGCAATTACCAAAACACCAAACAACTCTCTACAATACCAGAACATGGGAATATATTGACATCAATTACAACAACATATCCTAGTAGCAACAATATACAAAAATCTCCCCCTTTGACATTGATGGCAACATATGAATTTGAAAATAAATCATTACAAAGCAATAGATCAACATCAACAAACTCTCCCTAAGATCATGCAAAAAAAGCTCCAAAGATAAAGCATCTTTTCACATGCCTCTCTCCCCCTTTGATAGCAATGCCAAAGACATAATACAAATTATGCTTCTCTCCCCAAAAATCATCCTCTCAGAAGGACAATCTCCCCCTTAGGATAAACTCACAACTCAATCCACTAATCATTTGAACAACACATTGACTACTCCGACTAAGTAGCAACACAAACTCATCAACCTAGATAAGAGGATAAGGCTCTGAAATCCACCAGATTGATGCACCTCCATACATTTAGTTCTCATCAGGAGGGGCACATACCCCTAACTTGTCTCTCAAATAGAAAAATGTATCTGCAAGCAAAGTCTTAGTGAAAATATCAACAATATGATCATTTGTAGATACATATTCCAATCTGACTTCTTCATCACTGACTTTCTCCGTCAACAAATGATACTTTATAGACACACACTTTGTTTAAGAATGTAGCAACAGGTTCTTTGAAATATTGATAGCACTTGAATTATAACAATAAATAATAGTAGGCTCATCATACACAACTCTAATATCCTTCAATGTCTACTTCATCCAAACTACTTGAGTATAATTACTAGTAGTAGCAATGTATTCAGCTTCAGTAGTAGATAAAGATACAACATTTTGCTTCTTACTAGACCATGAAATAAACTTCTTTCTTAAAAATAATGCTCCACAAGTAGTTCTCTTTCATTTATCAACATCACCAGCCCAATCAACATCAGTAAAGGCACATAGCAGGAAATCAACATTCTTCAGATACCACAAACCATAGTCAATAGTCCCTTTGAAGTATCTAAAAAATCCTCTTCACAATAGTAACATGAGTCTCTTTAGGATCTGCTTGAAATATAGCATAAAGACAAAGAACATGCATAATATTCGGTCTAGTCTCAGTTCAGTACAACAATCCACCAACCATAGATCTATACAAAGTCTGATTAACTTTATGAGATTCATCATTCTTAGAAAACTTGCATCCAATCACCATAGGAGTTCCAACAGGTTTAGAATAAGCTAATCCAACCTTCTTCAACAATTCATTCACATACTTAGATTGATAAATGAAAATATGTTTACTGGTCTGAGTAATCTACAATCCTAAGAAGAATTTCATCTCTTATCATAGACATCTCAAATTCCTTTTGAATATCATTAGCAAACTTCATATTCAAATCATCATCTCCTCCAAAAATGATGTCATGAACAAAGACTTCAACAATTAAAATGTTATCATTCTCCACTTTAAAGTATAAATAACTATCAATAGTATCTTTATGGAATCCCAGCTTTAATAAATACTTATCCAATCTAGCATACCAGACTGTAGGGGCTAGCTTAAGTCCATGCAGAGCTTTCTTCAATTTGCATACCATATCTACTTCATCTGATAGAGAAAATCCATCTAGTTTCTTAATGTAGACTTCCTTTTCAAGAACACCATTCAGAAAGGTTGACTTGACATCCATCTAATATACCTTGAAATTATTATAGGCAAGATATGAAAGTAGCAATCTAATAGCTTCAATTATCGATATAGGAGCCAAAGTATCTTCATAATGAATACCTTCCCTCTGAGAACACCCTTTACATACTAATCTTTCTTTATTTTTGACAACTTCACTAGCTTCATTCAGGTTATTTCGGAACACCCATTTAGTGCCAATTACATTCTTGTCTTTAGGTCTTGGAACAAGCTCCCAAGTGTTATTCTTTTCAATGTGATTCAACTTTTTTTTCGTTGCCTTTATCCAATTCTCATCCTTACATGCTTTTGCTACATTTTTAGGCTCAATGTTTGAAATCGAATATATCTCTTCAGTACCAATCCTTCTCCTAGTCATAACTCCTTTATTCTTGTCACCAATAATTTGATTTTCTAAATGATTCAATATTAGATACCTCATAGTCTTCTGATTGTTTGTATTCTCAGGATCTTGTACTTCTTTACTGAGAACAACAATATCTATATTAACTATCCAAACTGGATCAATCTGCTTCAAGATCTCAGTCTGCACAAGCTTATGAAGAATATCTTCATCATAAAAATCATAACTACATGCTCCGATCTAATTCTCAAGACATTCATCCACCTTTATATTTGTGTTGGAAAAAAAATGAAGGAAAACTAAGAGGGGGGGATGAATCAGTTTTCACCAGATTAGTAAACTTAACCTCACATACAAATTTGATTAACTATAGCAACAACAAAGATAGGCAAATTCATACCATAGCACACAATACCAAGATTTTGACAAGGAAAACCTTGTTAAGGGAAAAACCACAGTGGGAACCTACCCACAATAAGATGATACTCTGCATTAGTATGTAGAAATAATTACAATGAGGAATGTACATGCATTCAAGCTCATTGCCTAGAAATTCCTATTCAAAATACTATAACCCGAAATGCTACAACCCTCAGGGAAGGTTCACTACCTTACAAGGAAGTCTCACTGACTTAAAAAATATTCAGACAACAATCTGAAATCAATTGACCTCAAAGAACAACATCTGCAAATGCCTGATGATAGTTCTAGCTAAGAAAATATGTTTGTTCTACAACACTCCAATCTCTACTCAATCACAATGTCAAAGGATGTATTCATTTTTTCGCACCTTTACCATTGTCTGATAATATAGAAACACTACCTATCACCAATTTACATGACTATATCACCTATTTATGCAATTCATCAACCTTGACTATAAGGTCGGCCAAACCCTCAACTCACAATCAAAAAATTACGTCACATGATACAAAGATCGATGACCAGACCAATATTATGATATATATGACATACCATTGACCTAAACGAAATGCCCCAACTTACAAAACCACTCGAAATCATGCCAAGATCAATTGCAACATTTTACACCACCAAAATACCGCATAACACGAAGAACATCATCGTATCATGAAAATCACCAAAAAATCGCACAATAATCAATGTAGATCATAAAAAAAAATAGGACATAATTAAGAAACACTAGTAAACATGTTATAATCATTTGTAATACTACACCCCCACCACTTATCCAATCTTCAATGATCAACATCTGAAACTCAAGAATTCTCAAATAATAGCAACTGCCACAAGGAAATATAACTTAGGGAGCACAAAATCATGAACCATCTCAAATGAAGATATACAAGAATATCCCAACCAATCTCCCAAAACTATAAATTGATATATAGTCACAACGGAATATATTAAAGGACATACCAAACTCTACATAGCACTGATCAAAAAAACTAAACTTTAAACCAAATCATATGATATGATAAATTAAGCTCCCAAATCACTGAAACCAATACAAAAAGATATAATGATACTCCATATATCAAACCATGATCCGAATAAACCAATCTGCAACTACTGAAACATTAAATCATAGGAATAGGTTGACATCAATGACAACAACATATCCTGGGAACAACAATGTCCAACAATTTACACTCTCCACTATTTTTCTAAGTCTCTTGTTAAAGAACTGATAAACCTTTCTCTTGGTAGAATATCCCAAGAAGATTCTTTCATCACATCTTGCATCAAACATTCCTATATCCTCATCTCTCTTAATATAATATTTACTTCCAAAAATTCTAAAATATATAACTATAGGAACATGACCAAACCATAACTCATAAGGAGTCTTACTGAAATCACCTTTAATATTAACCCAATTGAATGTGTAAACATAAATGATAACAACTTCTCTTCAAATATTTTGTGCAACATTTCTTTCAATCAACATATTCCTTTTAGCATCCAAGATAGTTTTGTTCTTCCTTTCAACAAATCTATTCTGCAGAGGGGTTCTAGGAGTAGATAACTATCTTCTAATTCCATTCCTCTCATAGAATGTATCAAATGCTCTAGATATAAATTCTCCTCCTCTACTAGACCTTAGGCACTTCAATTTCGACCCTGTCTCAGTCTCCACTCTAGCTTTAAATATCTTGAATTTCTCCAACGCTTCTGATTTCTCCCTTAGAAAGGTAAACCACATCATCCTTGAATATTAATCAATTAACAACATGATATATATGTCACCCTACATAATTCTCACTCTAGTAGGACCACATAAATCAGTATGCACTAGATCTAACAATCCACTAGATAAATACAACTTACTCTTAAATGAAGTTCTTATTTTCTTTCCCATATGATATTTCTTACATACCAGATTAGTAGGATTCACCATCTTAGGAAAATCTCTAACAACTTGAGTAGAACATATCCTTATCATGCAGTCAAAATTAACATGACACATTATCCTATTCCATAACCAAATTTCATCAATCTGAGCAATCAAACAACTTTTCTCACTTGCATTCAAGGGAAAGATATTACCTTTAGTTTTAGTTCTTGACGCAATCTCTATACCAGAGGCATTTAGGATCTTGCATTTACCATTTTTGAATTGCAAATCATATCCCTTGTCAACCATCTATCCAACACTCAAAAGCTTATACTTCAAACCTTTAATATACAAGACATCATCAATATTATGCTTACCATTGAATGATATAGAACCTCTACCACGAATCACACAATTTTCTCCAAATCTCACTATTCCACCATCATATATTTTTATATTCACAAATTTTCTTTTATCACCTGTCATATGATGTGAACAATCGCTATTAATCACCCAGTCATTTTCCTCCTAAATCTTACTAGCTAAATCTTTCTCCTCAGCAATGCAACTTGTAGGATTCACTGGTACTAGATCATCTTCCTTGATAACAATAAATACTATTTCATCTTCTGAATTTTCATTAGTAGCATAGCAGCACCTTTTCTGATTTTTGAACTTCTGGTAAGTCTTATAGGTGTTATCATTCTTATCATGCTTTTTATATCTATCATACTTGTCAGATCTATCATGCCTTTAAAATTTATCATGCTCATCATATCTAGATATTCTCTGAGGGCACCTAGAAGCAAAATTTCCTATCTTATTACAAGAGAAACATTTCAAAGGTAACTTTCCATCATAAGGGCTTCAATCTCATGTAATTATCTTTCTTTCTCTTCCATCTCTCTCCTTTCCCTTTCGAATATAGATACCCAACATGAACTTTCTCCTGAATCATACTTCTTGCCGAATACAAAGGCTTTGAATGCAGTCTTAGGTTTTCTATGTGATTCTCTAAATTTTCTTAACTTGAATGCAACAATCTTTCCAACCAACATGTCTCTAGTCATAGTAGTCACACTTTGGATTTCATCAATACAAGCTGCTTTATGTTTGTAAGTAGGAGGCAATGATGTTATCACCTTAGCAACAATCTCGTCTTCTTTAAGGGTTCCATCAGAACATCTGATATTCATGAAAAGCTCATTCACCTTAGCCATAAAGGATGTTATTTTTTTATCTTCTCTCATCTTCAATGCTTCATATTTCCCTTTCAAACTCTACAACTTAGAAACTTTAATTCATGTATCTCCTTCAAACAAGGTCTCTAGCTTCTTCCAGATATCATGTGCAATCTTCAAACCCATCACATTAGTCATCTCTAAATTAGTCAAGTCAGTTAGTAATTCTTCCTTAGCTCTTATATTATATTCAACATCCTCGATCTCAACAGTAGTAATCGGTCCATTCAAATGAGCATTATAGAGATTCTTTGTTATCTTCCAATACTCATCTCCAAGAAATTTCAAATGAACTTCGATCTGGTCCTTTCAAATAGTATAATTGCTTCCATCAAATATAGGACTCTCCTACTTCAACACATATAATACCATCTTAGATCTCCTCAAGTGGTCAAGCTTCTTTCAAAGGATATAGCTTTGATACCAATTCTTGGCAGCAACAATGAAGGAAAATTGAGAGGGGGAGGGGGTGGGGGTGAATCATTTTGTGCCATATTTAAGAAATTAAGCACAATCTCATAGTATAATTAACTGCAACAAGAATAAAGATAAATACAATAACAACAACACACATAACACCAATATTTTGACATGGAGAACCTAGTTAAGGGGAAAACCATGGCCAGAACTTACCCACAATAAGATGATACCTTGCAATAGTATGTATAAATATTATAAAGGGTTATGCAAATGCATTTAGGAACACTGCCTAGAGCTCACTACTCAAAATAAGATGATCCAGAAGGCTCCAATCCTTAAGGAAGGTTTACTACCTTACAATCAGATTCAAACTAAAATCTGTATTACATGAACTACAAATATGGCATATACTGTTGCTTGATGACAATTTTGTTTAAGCACATTTGTCTACCTTTCACCAAACTCTTCTCAATACACTACACCGAAGGATGAATTCATTTATGCCCAGATACACAATACTCAGATAATGCAGACACTACATCAATGTAATGCCCCACCAGGAGCCCTAAAGGAAAACAACACAACTAGGCAACTAAAGGGTGAATTATTATTATTATTTTTTTGTTGTTAAAGACTAAGTGCACTAACTAAAATCATTGCACATTTAATAACACAGCGGAAGCCTAACATATGTTTTCCTAAGGGTAACCAATGAAGATTAATTCATAGATTATATTAACACCACAGTTAACCCATTTAATTAGAAAAATTGAAAGCTTAAATTTAAAACTACACATACATCCAAATTTCATAAAGAAATAAAAGTATTCCAATGTATCCAATTTCCATAAACCATTTAAACATAAGATAACATTCATTTCACTGACATAATATTACAATATCCATAAATGCATGGCTTCCAATAATACCACTAATGACAAAGTTACAATATCAAGGTTACATAAAAGTCTCATACAATGACCACAAGGTCTCAACTGAACAATGATCTTGAACAAGAGCTGGTACATAAACCACAAACCAAGAAACACCAGCGAAGCCTTTCCTTGCCTGAAGATACAATATAGAGCATTCGATGGGAAGTGGCACTACCACCCGACCATGTGACCCCGAAATGGAACCAGCCCACAGTGCTAGGAGATAGTAGAAAACCCTCAAGCAAGAAAAGTATGACAAGTACGAAAGGACTACAAGACTCTGCAAACATCCATGTGACTCAACTCACAAAACACTAGTGCCTCTAAGGAGAGACTGTCATCATATAGCTTGAAGGTTACCATGGTACAGCCTCCATAGGTCATAGCCCCCATCCTTGCATTTCTCCTGGTAACATCTCTCGAGCCTCCCATTCCAACTAAGTCTCATGCGGACCCTACCAATCCTTTCCTGAAGACAAGGTGGTAAGTTTGCCATTCCAGACCTTCTCGTAACACTATGAGCCTTGTACTAGCACTCACCTATGCATGAGGTACATTTATCTTAATTAATATTTAATCTACCCAACCCCTAATCAATTATTAGGTTGTCACTTTTTAACTGACTTTCGATGGGTTATCCTATCATCCACTTCGGGCATGGCCCCCGCACGAAAGCCACTCTCTCTCATAGAACACTAATAGGAACTGTTTCTCTCTATGAGAACTCTATGGTGAAACAGACAACCATAAACAATCCTAACAAGCATAGGTGAAGGATACACAAATACCAACCCAAGATTGACCATTTGGACAAAAACACACAATGGTTCATATCAAATAGGTTATACAATAACACCTGGTCTAGGAGAAATAATAACATAGGACAAAATGACAATTCCACTAGAATATCCATGAAATTTAAGCTTGACTAGAAATATCATTTACACAAGATCCTAATACAAGCAATCTTTTCTTAAAACAGCCAAAGCATAAATTAGTTGCAAATAAAGATTTTTCCAATAACAAGAAAATACAACTACTTAATACAAAAACATCCAACTTGTCATTTGTCCAAAAAGATTTAAATTAAAAATAATTCTCATAATATATTTTCAACATATTTAAAGAAATTATAAGGTCTATTTCTAAAACATTCCAAACTGTAATTAAATAATATTTAAAATAACTTTTAAAATATTATAATAACTACCATAAGAAAAACATATATATATATATATATATATATATGAATATACATATATCTATTTATATACATATATAATATAGCACATAATAAATTTTATTTCTCCAACCCCTGGGTATGAAACCTGAAACAGTCATACCACCATACACACAGGGGTTAGAAATTAATTTAATAATTAAAACCATGTTAAAAATTGTTTATACCCCTTGGCAAGGTAGCCTAAGCTACCGCCGGTAGCTAGTACTACCGTCCGGTAGCACTCCTACCATCGATAGCTAGTACTACCATCCGTTAGCACTGCTACCATAGGTAGCAGCTACTGTAGGCGGTAGCACTGCTACCATCGGCAGTACTGTGTACTACTACCAGTAGCGCATGCTATCATAGGTAGCATGCCCTACCTTTTTATATATATATATATATATATTTTTATTTTTTATTTTTATATTTTTATTTTTTAATTTTTTATATTAATTTCCAAATTCCTAAAAAGCATCAATTTACATAATTCCCATAGAATTTTAAAATTTCATATAAATTGAAAACTCCTTCACATAATTTTATTTCAAATACAATTTTTTTAAAATTTAGATAATCAAATAAATTTAATTCACAATTAAATTTATTTCTATGAAACCACAAGATTTATTTAAAGGACTATTAATACAAATTAAACTAGAGAGAATAAATTAATTTTCTCAATGTTTTCAAAATTACATCCTTCCCATAAACTAGAAAAACACATCAGGCATGGATTTTAAAGCAAAACTTGAATTCACCAGAAGAGGATTTATATTCGAAAATAATTTTATCCACACACATCAAACGGAGGAAAATAGAAATATCTACTAAAACCCACAACTAAGAATTCATCCAACCTAGTATAGCTTTCCTAGAAGAAATTTGTAGAAGTGCCCTAACTTTTTCAATAGGCTTCCAATAAATTCCTTCACCTAAATTCCAGACCTGTTCCTATGTGTGTCCCTAAAATAAAGACCTATTCCCCTATTTAAACTAAAATTCTAGGTTCAATAGCTTTTTCACAAAAAACCTAAATTTAGAATAATAGTAATTTTTATTTTATTTTCTAAATTTATCACAAAAGATAAACTAACATGCAATAATTAAAAATCATTATTCTTTCTTTTCTTCTCTCATGCACATTAATTAATTTTCTAAATAAACATTTAAAACAATATTTTAATTCTTATTAATCCTTTTATTCATTTATTTAATTAAAATTTTAGGAAATAATAAAAACAATTAATCTAATTTAATTTTTTCATTTAAATAAAAATATTTTTCTAATATCATGCAGCTTGCAACTTAATTTAATAATTTCTTTTAATTAACTAAATTTATAATCTCAATGCATAAACAATACAACTATGAGATAATTCCATAACTTAATTAATTAATTAATTTAATCCACTAAAACACTCAAATTAAACAAAACTCAAGCAAATACTCATAAAAAGATCAAACGACAAAATATGAAGACTAAACAAACTAACAAGACAACCAACTGAAGACACTCATACAAGTGTAACTGAGTAAAATAGGGTCGACTAATATCTCCTCCACTTTCATCACAAAATATAAGGCATGCTCAGACCTGTGAAGCCAGCTGGGGATGATACCCCATACCTACCTAGTACTTGTACTTGCAATATCTTGCATTACCGAAACACATGCACATATATACAATATAGAAAACACGACATACACACCGATAAAGGAGAATTGCGACGTTCCCTGTCTCACCAAAATGAGTGAAGGAAAATCATCCCCTTACATCCAATACACTCATAAACACATAACATATAAGTACACATTGCATAGGTAAAGTAAAATGTTAGTACATAGCAATAATCCATAAAATGCCATAAATCACAAGTACTGAAATACTGCAAATAAATTATACATCTCATCTCTAGTTAAAGCATAATGTTATAAAAATCTAAATAATATATCATGGTAATGTATCCACTGAAAAATAACCAATAATAAAATATGAGTCTAATGAGTTCAAACTAGTAGGGGTACTACATTGTCCCCCCCAAAACTAGGCTTACTCCTGGAAGCCTAAAACAAATAAGAATACAACTCTCTCATCTTCACTGCATCCTCCCAAGTCGCCGAGCTCTCATCATTTGGGTCCCATAGGATGCTTACTTGGTCGATGGTACAACCCTTGAGGATCAAATCCCAATGCTGAAGAATGCACACGGGCTCCATGGAAAGCTACCCGTTCTCGACCTGCAAAGAGTTCCAATCAAGAACATGTGTCACATCAGGATGATAAGGTTGAAGAACTGAAACATGAAAGACATCGTGGATGTAGGGTAGACTTGATGGCAAGGCAAGATGGTAGCCAATAGGTCCTATCATCTCAAGGATCTCAAAAGGTCCAACAAACTGAGGCACCAACTTAGAACCTTTCCCATAATGGGTCGAACTCTTCCACGGATGCACTCTCAAGAACACATGATCACCAATAGAAAAATGATGATCTACCCTATGAGCATCTACATACTTCTTCTATCTATCCTGTGCTGCTACTAAATGCTCACGAATCCTGTCTACCTACTGCTCCATCTCCCGAAGTATATCCGGTCCTATAAGCACCCTGTCCTCTAGTTGATTGCAACTGAATGGAGTACGGCAAGGATGACCATATAATTCCTAAAAGGGGGACATACCTATGGAGCTATGATATCCATTGTTATAAGAAAACTCCACTAGATATATATAGTCCTCCTAGCATGAGTGCTAGTCCATAACATACAATGGAAGCATGTCCTCTAAAACCTGATTCACTCTCTCTGTCTGACCATCTGTCTCTGGATGATAAGCTTAACTAAAATTCAATTGAGTCCCCAAAGCATGCTGAAGTGAGGTCCACAATACTGAAGTAAAGACAAGATCTCTATCAGATATGATCTGCCTTGGAATCCCATGCAATCTCACTACTTCTTCTAAGAAGACTCGTGCCACCACTGCTACTGTGTAGGAAGCTTGAATAGGAACAAAATGAGCAACCTTAGTCAATCTATCAACTATGACTATGATGGCATCATGATGACATGAAGAGATAGGCAAACTAACAATGAAATCCATGGAAATGATATCCCATTTCCAATCCGGTACTAGATTAGGCTGCAAAAGCCCTGCTGGGTGCTGATGCTCTACCTTCACTCACTGACACTCTAAACACTTTGACACAAAATCAGCAATGTCACGTTTCATACCTGCCCAATGACAAATCTGTCTAAGATCTACATGCATCTTCTTGACACCTGGATGTGACAAATAAGGTGCATGATGGGCCTTGGTCATGATCAAAACACGAAGACCCTCCAAAGGAGGTACATAGATCTATCCATGGTGATGAAGAAGTCCATCTGCCTCAAGGTTATACCCAAAAAATCTACCCTCTAAAGGCCTTCTAGACTCTATCACAACTCTAACATCCTGATACCAGGTATCCTAAGGAAGAACTCTAAGAATTCTCTCTCTCAAGTCTACTCCAAGGGATAATGCTGAAACTTCATGCCGCCTATGACTCAAAGCATCTGCTACTACATTCTCTTTCCCCTAAATATAATGAGCCTCAAAATCATATTCGCAGAAGAATTCCATCCATCTTCGCTGTCAAGCATTCAAGTTTGGCTACGTGAATATATAATGCAAACTACGATGATCACTATGCAGCTCAAACCGATGCCCTAACAGGAAATGTCACCATCTAACCAAAGCATGAACTACAACTACCAACTCTAAATCATGAACTGGATAGTTCAACTCATGGTTCTTGAGTTTGCAAGATTTATAAGCAACCACACATCCATCCTGCATATGTATTGCACCTATACCTTCCAAAGAGGCATCTGTGCATACCATAAAATCTCTAGATGGATCAGGAACTGCCAAAATCAGAGCACTGACAAGGAGTTCCTTCAAGGTCTTAAAAGCTACTTCACACTGTTCTAACCAAACAAACTTCTTCCTATTTCTTTGAAGAGAAGTAATCGGGTGTCCTATCTGGGAAAAGCCTTCAACAAAGCAACGGTAATATCCGGCCAAACCCATAAAACTCCTAGCTTCTGAAACATTGGTTGGCACTAGCCAATCAACAATGGCTTGGATCTTTGCAGGATCCACGGATATACCTTCTCCCGAAACCACATGACCAAGATAGTTCACCTCAGTCTGGAAGAAGTCACACTTTGCCAAATTGGCATAAAGTTGATTCTCCCTTAAGCACTACAAAACCTGATGCAAGTGACCCTCATGCTCCTCCATAGATCTAGAATAAATCAGAATGTCATCCAAGAATACAATGATGAAACAATAAAGGTAGGTGCAAAAAACCCCATTCATTAAGCTCATGAAAACTGAAGGCGCATTCAACAACCTGAATGGCACCACTATGAACTTATAGTGACCATAACGAGTACAAAATGTTGTCTTATGAATGTCTACATCCTGAATGCACAACTGATGGTATCCCAACTTCAAGTCAATCTTAGAGAACACCTTGGCTCCCTTAACCTAATAAAAAAGGTCATCTATATGAGTCAATGGATATCTATTTTGGATGGTTACCTTATTCAGCTATCGGTAATCAATGCATAACCGAAGAGAACCAACTTTCTTCTTAACAAAGATAACAGGCGCACCCCAAGGGGAAACAATAGGACAAATGAATCCCTTAGTCAATAATTCTTCTATCTACAGTTTCAATTCACTCATCTCCTGAGTAGTCATCTGATATGGAGCTCTCGAAATAGGTTTTGCACTAGGAACCAAATTAACACGAAAGTCTATATCTCACTTCGAAGGCATACCAGGAATATCCAATGGAAACACATCCGCATACTCTCTAAGAATAGGATGACTATCAAGAGTGATTTCTTGAATCTCTAACTCATCCAATTCCTCAAAAGAAATTGCAAAAAGATGACATCCTCTATGCATACACCGCTTAAGTTGCATAGCGAAGATCATAGACAGGGATATCGGCTTCTCTACTCCAACAATCTCCACTTCTTTTTCGAGGTCATCTAAACACTCCACTGTCTTCTTGTGACAATATACACGAGCACTGTGAGATGATAGCCAATCCATCCCCAATACAACTCCATAAGAGCCCAAAGGAATAACATGAAGGTCAACTAAAGTAACTATGGTTCCTAATTTCAACTCACAACTGGGAATAAAGGCATCTACAAAAACACAGACACCTATAGCCAACTCTACTTGCCACCTATCCACCTGCTTAGCAGACGTAAGTCCGCACCGCTCCACCATGGATGAAGAAATAAAAGAATCAGAAGCTCCAGAATTGAAAAGGAAAAAGATAGGGATTCCATGCAACATACCTGCTGCCTCAATGACTATACCCTAATGATCACCTTGGCGGTCATCTACTGCTGCAAATACTCTATCGGACCTCCTTGCATCTCCTACTATGCAATTTTGTGACCAAACTACCCACAAGAGAAGCAAGCTCCTCTATTACCTATCGGTCCACTAGATTGCTGGAAACTTCCCTAGCTAGGGGCGTAAGATGCACTCTACGAGGCCTGCCTTGTAGGGCCTTGTTTGCCCCTTTGCCAGTTCCTACCCTTCTTATACTAAGAATTTCCACCTTGTTGGCCCTGGAACTATTTTGGTTTTGACTATTGCTGTTGTTGTTGACCACTCTTAGTTGGTGCTTGAGGAGTTCTAAATGGTGCAGCTGACTGGGACTGATTTCCCTTAGGTTTATTTCCACTGGTAGGCGCACTTCCTATCTACACACTTGTCTGACCACCAAGTGCATGACTAAGGTTCAGATCAACTAATCTCGCCTTCCCCATGGCTATCTCCATTGAAGCTGGCTTGAATACCCTCACACCTCTACTGATATGGTCATTCAAACCTCTCAGGAAATGTTGGACAAGCATATCCTCATCATTACCAATTATGGCGTATTGTTTGAGCTCATAAAACCTATTCTCATACTGATCTACTGTCATCCCATACTGACACAAGGCATAAAACTCATTTGCTCAAGTCTGCCTCCACTAGGGTGAGAGGAATCATGCCCTGAATCTCTTTAGAAATAGTTCCCATGTGATAGTGTTAATGCATACACCGATCTTCTCCTCCTCTAATCTCCACCAGATTGAAGCAAATTTATTGAGATGCATAATAGCACATCTTGCCTTGGTGTTGTTGATGTATGGAAACATAGCGAAACACCGATCCAAGCCGATAAGGCAGGTCTCTACCTCAAGACCAGTACCCATTCCATCAAAGTAAGGTGGATTGGACCTCATCAAGTCCTTTATGTGACCCAAGGAAGGTGGATCTTGGACAGCTGGAACCTCCCCTCTCCTTGGTGATCTTTCTCTCTCTCTCCCTCTCCTCTAGAACTTGTTGAAGCGGCTCCTCAACCAAAGCATGAATAGGCTGTTCAAACTCAAGCCTTTGGCCTAACCTAGCCAAAACCTCCTGAAACATCTGCCTTAGCTCTTCCCTTTCGGGAACATGTTCTCCTGCATGCTGAGAGTTCTGATGAATAGATTGCTCCTGCTCTTGATGTACTGATTGTTCTGACTCAACACTCACATGAGTGGGTGGTGGTGAAGGAATGTGATGGTCAGAACCACGGCCCTATCCTCCACCTCTGCCTCCTTTGTGACCACCCATATGGCCACCTCCTCTAGCTTTCCTAACCATGACCTGGTACCATAAAAGAGAAAACGGTTCAGATCCATAGCAAGGATAAGACAAGAGAGATACAAACATTATGACCTAAGAAAGATGGTCAATGAAAGGCACACTACAAACCCAGAGTACCCAGTGTTGAAACTCGTGCTTTGATACCAAATGTAATGCCCCGCCAGGAACCCTAAAGGAAAACAACAATCCTAGGCAACTAAAGGGTGAATTATTATTATTTTTTTTGTTGTTAAAGACTAAGTGCACTAACTAAAACCATTGCACATTTAATAAGATAGCGGAAGTATAACATATGTTTTCCTAAGGGTAACCAATGAAGATTAATTTGTAGATTATATTAACACCACAGTTAATCCATTTAATTAGATAAATTGAAAGCTTAAATTTAAAACTACACATACATCCAAATTTCATAAAGAAATAAAAGTATTCCAATGTATCCAATTTCCATAAACCATTTAAACATAAGATAACATTCATTTCACTGACATAATATTACAATATCCATGAATACATGGCTTCCAATAATACCACTGATTACAAAGTTACAATATCAAGGTTACATAAAAGTTTGATACAATGACCATAAGGTCTCAATTGAACAATGATCACGAACAAGAGCTGGTACATAAACCACAAACCAAGAAACACCAGTGAAGCCTTTCCTCGCCTTAAGATAAAATCAAGAACATTCGATGGCAAGTGGCACTACCACCCAACCATGTGATCCCAAAATGGAACCACCCCACTGTGCTAGGAGATAGTAGAAAACCCTCAAGCAAGCAAAGTAAGACAAGTACAAAAGGACTACAAGACTTTGTAAACATCCATGTGACTCAACTCACAAAATACTAGTGCCTCTAAGGAGAGACTATCATCGCATAGCTTGATGGTTACCATGGTATAGCCTCCATATGTCCTAGCCCCCATCCTTGGGTTTCTCCTGAGCCTCTGGTTCCAACTAAGTCTCATGCGGACCTTAAAAATCCTTTCGTGAAGACAAGGTGGTAAGTTTTCCATTCCAAGCCTTCTCGTAACATTATGAGCCCTATACTAGCACTCACCTGTGCATGACGTACATTTATCTTAATTAATATTTAATATACCCACCCCCTAATCAATTATTAGGTTATCACTTTTTAATTGACTTTTGATGGGTTATCCTGTCATCCACTTCGGGCATGGCCCCTGCTTGAAAGCCACTCTCTCTCATAGAATACTAATAGGAAACATTTCTCTCTATGAGAACTCTATGGTGAAATAGACAACCATAAACAATCCTAACAAGCATAGGTGAAGGATACACAAATACCAACCCAAGATTGACCATTTGGGCAAAAACACACAATGGCTCATATCAACTAGGTTATACAACAACACCTAGTCTAGGAGAAATAATAACATAGGACACAATAAAAATTCAACCAGAATATCCATGAAATTTAAGCTTGACTAGAAATATCATTTACACAAGATTCGAATACAAGCAATCTTTTCTTAAAACAACCAAAGCATAAATTAGTTGCAAATAAAGATTTTTCCAATAATAAGAAAATACAACTACTTAATACAAAAACATCCAACTTGTCATTTGTCCAAAAATATTTAAAATAAAAATAATTCTCCTAATATATTTTCAACATATTTATAGAAATTATAAGAGCTATTTCTGAAACATTCCAAACTGTAATTAAATAATATTTAAAATAACTTTTAAAATATTATAATAAGTACCATAAGAAAAACATATATATATATATATATATATATATATATATATATATATATATATATATGAATATACAGATATCTATTTATATACATATATAATATAACACATAATAAATTTTATTTATCCAACCCTTGGGTACGAAACCCGAAATAGTCATACCACAGTATGCACAGGGGTTAGAAATTAATTTAATAATTAAAACCATGTTAAAACTTGTTTATACCCCTTGGCACGGTAGCTAGTACTACCGTCTAGTACCACTGCTAACATCGATAGCTAGTACTACCATCTGGTAGCACTGCTACTATCTGGTAGCACTGTTACCATTGGCAGTACTATGTACTACTGCCGGTAGTGGATGCTACCGTAGGTACCATGCCCTACCTTTTCTTATATATATATATTTTTATATATTTTTTTTAATATTTTTTTTTAATACTTTTATATTTTTTATATTAATTTCCAAATTCCTAAAGAACATCAATTTACATAATTCCCATATAATTTTAAAATTTCATATAAATTGTAAACTCCTTCACATAATTTTATTTCAAATATAATTTTTTTAAAATTTAGATAATAAAATAAATTTAATTCACAATTAAATTTATTTCTATCAAAGCACAAGATTTATTTAAAGGACTATTAATACAAATTGAACTAGAGAGAATAAATTAATTTTCTCAATGTTTTCAAAATTACATCCTTCCCATAAACTAGAAAAACACATTAGGCATGGATTTTGAAACAAAACTTGAATTCACCAGAAGAGAATTTATATTCGACAGTAATTTTATACACACACATCAAACAGAGAAAAATAGAAATATCTACTAAAACCCACAACTAAGAATTCATCCAACCTGGTATAGCTTTCCTGGAAGAAATCTGTAGAAGCGTCCTAACTTTTTCAATAAGCTTCCAATAAATTCCTTCACCTAAATTCCAAACTTGTTCCTATGTGTGTCCCTAAAATAAAGACCTATACCCCTATTTAAACTAAAATTCTAGGTTCAATAGCTTTTTCACAAAAAACCTAAATTTAGAATAATAGTAATCTTTATTTTATTTTCTAAATTTATCACAAAAGATAAACTAACATGCAATAATTAAAAATCATTATTCTTTCTTTTCTTTTCCCATGCACATTAATTAATTTTCTAAATAAAGATTTAAAACAATATTTTAATTCTTATTAATCCTTTTATTCATTTATTTAATTAAAATTTTAGGAAATAATAAAAACAATTAATCTAATTAATTTTTTTAGTTAAATAAAAATATATTTCTAATATCATGCAGCTTGCAACTTAATTTAATAATTTCTTTTAATTAACTAAATTTATAATCTCAATGCATAAACAATACAACTATGAGATAATTCCATAACTTAATTAATTAATTAATTTAATCCACTAAAACACTCAATTAAACAAAACTCAAGCAAATACTCATAAAAAGATCAAACGACAAAATATGAAGACTGAACAAACTAACAAGAAGACCAACTGACGACACTCATACAAGTGTAACTGAGTAAAATAGGGTCAACTACTATCTCCTCCACTTCCATCGAAAAATATAAGGCACGCTCAGACCTGTGAAGCCAGGTGGAGATGATACCCTGTACCTACCCGGTACTTGTAGCTACAATATCCTGCATCATCGAAACACACATGCATATATCTACAATATAGAAAACATGACATACACACCGATGAAGGAGAATCATGGTGTTCCCTGTCTTACCAAAATGAGTGAAGGAAAATCGTGCCCTTGCATCCAATACACTCGTAAACACACAATATATAATTACACATTGCATAGATAAAGTAAAATGTCAGTACATAGCAATAATCTATAAAATGCCATAAATCACAAGTACTGAAATACTACAAATAAATTATACATCTCATCTCTAGTTAAAGCATAATGTTATAAAAATATGAATAATATATCAAGGTAATATATCCACTGAAAAATAACCAATAATAAAATATGAGTCTAATGAGTTCAAACTAGTAGGGGTACTACAATCAACAACCAAATTACATGACTATACCACCTATTTATATAATTCATCAACCTTGACTACAAGATTAGAAAAACCCTCAAACCTCAATTACAAAATTACATCACACAATACATAAATAAACAACCAAAGCAATATAAGGTCATATATAGATTATCATGGATCTAAATTAAATATCCAAACATACATCACCATAAAAAATCTCACCAACACCAACTGCAACACGTTACACCACCAAGAATACTGCATAACACAAAGAATATCACCAGATCAACAAAATCACCAAGAACGTGCACAAGGTTCAATGTGAATCACTAAAAAAAATAGGATACAATCAAGAAACACCAAAAAGCACATTAGAAACATCCACAATAGCTACATGAATACAACTTATTCAAATCTTCATCAATCAACACACTAACTCTCAAGAACACTTAATAGCAACAATTCAGACTAGAAATATAACTTGCAGAGCAACAAATCATGAACCATCTAAAATTAAGATACACATGAACATCCAAAATATTCTCCCAAATCCACAACCAAAGATATGATCATACCAGAGCACAATGGATCAAATACCAAAAATTTTGAACCATGCAATCGCCAAAGCACCAAACAACTCTTTGCAGCACCATAACATAGGAATATGTTGACATCAATGATAATAACATATCCTAGTAGAAACAATATCCAACCTCATTTATCTTGATTTAGGATCATATTTTTTAAAAAGGCATGTTTTTAGTGTTTATCAATAAATATTTAATATTTTTAAAATGAATCAAATGTAAATACATTAGAAAGTAAGTATTCTATTTATAAATTTTTATTAATTTTGGATAAATAAATAATTGATTAAATCTAGTATAAGCAATATATATTAAAAGTAAAGTATTATTGAAATGAGAATATTAGGGTGCCTAGTTTGTATAAGGGGTGAATGTATGAAATGATTGTGGTTTGTTGATAGTTGTACTTTGCAGCTAGAATCTACTCAAGTAGTATTCAAATCTTATCAATTGATATGTTATTGAACTCTATATGTCAACTTAACAAAATTGGGATTTTGGCTTTGTCTTTAAAAATTATGATCGTGTTCTATTTCTACAATTTGTTTATGTCAATCTTTTACCTCAAATTCAAGTCCTATGTCTTGAAATTTTATCAATATGGTATTAATGATCAGCTTTAAGTAACATGTTGTCTTAGGACATGAAATTTCACTAAGTTTCTCCTTCCACCTCAATCAAATCTCATGTTTTTTTTTTCACATTATGTAATTATTGTTGGCATTTGGCACTTCATTTTGGTTCAGATGTTGTCATTGATGGACACTTGTGGCAACATGTGTTAGATATCCCAATTAAAAATCATGACTTATCTTTACCAAAATTCTAGAAGAGAATTGAAGGTCCAGTAGTAGAATAGAGCATTTGACGAAATTCATAGAAGTTTGGTTTGTGGATCTGATGGGACAAGCATTTTGTATTATGGATCATGAAGAGGCATTGTAGACATGTAATTTATCCCAATAATAGGCTTGTAGCATCCAATAATGAAATTTGAGTAGTTTAGAAGGTCTAGTTTAGTAGAGTTTAGTAGAATAGGGTTCATCAAGCACTAGGGGAAACTCATAAGAAATGAGCCCACTAGAACCACAAAATTCCAAAAAGGGACATGTCCTTTTTTGAATAGACAATTTTGAATAGAGCGTCAACCTAATGAAAACAAAGTTCCTATCACACCAAAAATATCAAACCAAAACAAAGGTGTTTAGGAAAAAATAGTGAACCATACAAAAAATACCCCTTGAACTGAAATCTAAGTAGCCAAGGGAGAAAAAAGAAACAAACAAATTTTGAAAGTCATTCCATAAACTTATCCTAATAATATAACAACAAACACATTCCTAAAAATGAACCACTAGCGAACAAGTAATAGTGGTGGAAAAAATACCAACCTAAATAGAAGATGGAAGTCCCAAAACAAATCAACATTCATCATTGAGATAAGTAAGAAAGGATTAGAGCCCTCTTTAGTTAAGTGCCCATGAGGTAACCAACCCTCAACACACCACCGCTTCCAACTTGCCACACTAAGCCAAACACCAACACCACCAAGTAAACCATCTTCCCTCAAGAAATATATTGAAACAACATCCTCAAAGGCATCTACTAACATCCAATCAAGCATACTCCATGTCAAAAAAAATCTCCACTTGGAGGATTACCTACAGCAAGGGAACCACCAAAGGTACCATATATTAAAAAAAATATATATCCTTTCGCATAAGAAGAGGGATAAACAACTCTAAGCCTTTCATAGAGAGGAGATTCCAAACACCCACATCCTCTTTCTAAAACAAAATGTTCCAAAAGACACAAAGGAGAACCATAACTGTATAAAGATAGGACAACATGAGCATCATAAGATTGACAAACACTATTAAAAAAAAGTCAACTCTAAGCCACAACCCATAGGAAAAGGAACTCTGGAGAGGAAAAGTTGCCCAATAGCAATAGTAAAAACAAGAAATTAAATTAAAACCTTAAGATTCCATGAGATTCCTATGTCGAGAAGAAAGACTAAAGGTAGAGTGGTAGTAGAGGTAGAAGCAAAAATCCAAATAGAAAAAAGTATTTCATGGGAGGAGATGAACACCACCATATGAGTAGATAAGAAAGGTGCAATACTCTCACTAATTAGGTTCCTGTAGTATAGCAATGCTAGTTTTAAGATTAGAAATGAAGTAAGAAAAATCCAACAACACATAGAGCAAGCAACACAGTAGATACCATGGGAAAACCTTCCTTCTCAAGGGAGAAAAACCCAACAAAACTATCTCTTACATATTTGAACAACAAGAGAAGGAATCTACTTACAAATTAGGCCCTACACAAGGCCGAATATCATACACTATATATGCATTTGGATATAGTGCAATCTCCCTGGATAGACACAATAATGACACCTTTCCTTGAAACAAATCTATTTCTCTTAGAAGTTGAACCTGTTGCTAAAGTGTGAATCCTCTGCTAAAAATATGAATTGGAGAATGAATTAATTGATTGATGAAATGATCACCACCTTCTATATATACAAATTAAGGTGTTTTTTCTCAAGCAAGCCAACTATTCACAAGGGTCAACCTCATTCAATAACCAAGGCAACTTTTCATCTTGGGTTGGTCTTATAAATATAAAATAATAATAATTAGATAGCAAGTTTGACTTGCCTTTGAATTATTTAACTAATATTTATTATTTAGAATTTGAGGGAAGGATATCTCTCAAAGCTATAATATAAGCAATCCCTTTTAGCTAGGGAGATATCCTTCCAGATATCCATGTCATGGAGTCTCTCAACATGACGCCCATAATGGCTACACCCATTTGTCAAAAGCTCAAAGGTTCATCACAAAGTCCCTCAATGTGATGTTGTCATGGAGTCTCATAACATGACATCCACCATAGCTACTCCTATGAATGGAAAGAAACAAACGTACAAGTACCCATCATGAAGTCTCTCAACATGACATCCAACATGGCTACTCCTAGAGGGTGGAAAGGACCACATCTCCATCTCAAAGATGGACAAGGGATTTCACCTCAAATTTCTCCCTCAGAGAAAAATGAATTAACACAAATTTTTCATGATGATGTGACTCCCTCTGAAGGTCCAAGTACTTGCATCAACCTCCTCATCTAATATTTCCTGCAATGCTTGCCTTAGAGGAACAATTTCCAATGCATGCCTCTGGAACTATTGACTTGTGAGAGTTTAGGAATGTCCTTCTCAACCTTTTCTTAGATTATGTTGTTCTAAATAGGTTTGTAGGGTTACCAATGTCAAATTTAGGTTGATTGTCTTATGCAATTTTGTTCTTTGTAGCTGAAAAGGTCTTTCAAGGACTTAGAAGCTAGCCTTGCAACAATGAAACACACTCAGAACTCGACCTCATCTTGGTGCCATGACTGTACAAAACTACTCCTTAGCTCCAGCTTAGTGTGGAACCACTTCTTGATTTCGGCTTTGGTGTGGTTCAAAACCATTCCTTTGTTTTGGCTTGGTGCGAAACTGCTCCTCGGTTCTAGTTTAGGATCCCTGCTAGCCGAGTTATGACTAGGCATCCCCCTCAGGGTCTGGCTTAGTGTACCCCATTTTTCATGCGACTTGGTGCACTCCTTTTTAGGGGAGCATCTTGCAAGTCATTCCTAAGTCTGTTCTAAGACATCTACCTCTGAGAATGGGACAACTGAGTAAGATGCTCATGAAGAGAAAATCAACATACTTGTCATTTATTTCAATTCCACCTCTTTACATAACACAAATTAGTACTGATACTCAGGATTAAATATACATCTCTCCTAAACCTGAGTGCATTAACCAGATGGCTAGCTCTTAAATGATACTCCGGTATTATTTTATTAACTCATCTCTTTCATTTTATTAATATTGACCCCCTTGCACAATTAATATGATTTATTTGCCTGCATAAAAAACTTGGAAACCACCTTAGATGCTTGGTTATTAACTAAGTTTCACCCGACATGAATTTTGAGTTCCCATGAAACTTGAAAACCAATAATTAGCATATGAGTCAAACTTTGTCTTTTCTGACCACAAACCTCATTCTTGCCACATCACCTAAAAGGATCAAGCTTTGCTGAGACATGGTGGTTGTAGACAACCCAAATTCTCCAAATATCACATGACAATATGGGAATATATTATAGCTTGTGTCTAAGACTCCGCATAGTTTCCCATCTCCATCACATTTAGTCCCATAACTGTTCCAAATTATTGATTAGTAGTCCCGACCAATGGTGATAGAAGCGACAAGTGATTATTAATATTCTAGACTCTGTATATTGTGTAACGTCAATAAAAATGGGTATTTCTTTATCCTCTCTTCCTTTAGGAATCACTGCTATTCATTCATCAAGCTATACTCTATCTCCAATATCGAATGCTTTTATGGGCTGTGAAATACATAGTTGTTATCACGAAGGATTGTACCCATAATGCTAAGTGTGAAACCAAGCAATCCTGTGAAACATGGAAACACCTTCGAGCCTGTGGGTTGCTCAAACTGAAGGTGAATCTTTAGAGATTAGGCCAACTTCGTGTCTGGTGAATATATCTTATAGGAAAACCCCTTGTGTGAACAAAGCTTGGGCTCTCCTTGCTCATTTTTACTTTGTCAACTACCTCTTGAACCATAACTCTTTCTTCCACCTGAATATGTTGATAAAAAAAATTTCTTTCCAAAGTTATCAAGTTATCAACAAGATTAGAACAAAAATCTTCAATGATACTTGAGAAAATACTCACGTCTTGGTCAATTTCACTATGTTGTGTATCATTTAGTGAACTTTCCTGATCATTTTTAGTACTCATACCCTCCAAATTTGAGTTATTCTTACTTTATTTCTCTATTTGAAACAAGGTTGTGTTCATACCAACCTTTTGAACCTATTTAACAATGCTTCTTTCTATGTCTTGCTCATGGATCAACACTTTGTCAATATTATCTCCATTATCTTATTGCTGAACCATTATTTCTTCAATAGTAAACTATTTTCAGATTGCATGGCTTCAAATGATGATTGATTAGTGTCCAAATTTGAAACAAATACCTCTAAATCATCCCAGAAAGCGTCCTCTTCATCATTATTTTAAATTTTCTTAGGAAGAGGATTGTCTGCTACCTTGTTGTAGCTCTCTTGTGTGATCAAAATAAAAATGTTCTTCTTGCTATGGTGAAGTTGGTATGACTGCAATCTGAAGTTCATTTTCCTCATCTTCCACAAAAGTGGCAGCTCATCAAATAAATCAATTAGAACCAGACAACTATCAACCTTTTCTTGATCTTGAACATGATATTCATCATCTATAACATCTTCCACATCTAACTTATCATTCAAAATATTATTGGATTCATAGGTGGATGGGTTGATAGTATTAGGACAAGAAGGCTATTCCTAGATATGTTGTTGAGGTTCTTGAGTTGGAAGAGATTGCGTAAAACTTGGGAAAGGAATCATCCTCGGTTCTTATTTTATGGGTTGATTCATGATGGGATCCTATTTGATGATCTCTTTATAAGCATTTACTTTCTCAAGGATAGGTGCTTGAAATAATTGAGGATCCCTGAAACTAGGAATTTGAAAATTAGGAGATTTAGAAGACTCACTTTGTTTGAAACTTGGTATTTTGATCTCAAAAGTCTCTCAATTGGCAGATAATAACCTCATCCGCATCTCCTTTGTAGCACTCTATTGTTAAAGCTCTTCTTTAAACCATCTTTTTTACATTTTATATTGAACATTATCTACATGTGTTACCTTTTCTTTCATAGGAGAAGCTACTATTACTAGAGGTGCTTCGCCAAAACTAGGCATTGAAAGAATCTAATCTTTCTAAAATTGAACTGATAAAGCCTTTATTTGCTTATTTTTTACTGCCATTACCTTTGCAAGTTTCTCTTCATGTTGTATTTTTTGGTCCTCCATCTCTTGCTCAAGGATAAATTTGATAAACCAGTTCTTCATCTTCAATACTATCAACTTTCTAGTTTAATGTGTCCTACCTATCATAACAATACTCTTGAGATTCAACATGATCAATCAGATAAACTTGTGAAGTTTCTTCACAAGGCTGCTCTTGAGCAATTGTAGGCTGGATTTTCTCCTATGTGGGCTCATTAAGCATGAAAGACATGGTGTTAAAGGAAGGTATTTCCTTACCAAAGAAAGGGTTTGGAAAAATACCAGCTGGGCCTTCTTCTTGTATAAGCACAAAATCTTTCAATGAAAGAGGAGGTATTGATTGTACCTCTAACTTAGTGAGCTTCTCATCATATTGCCTTTTTTGGACTGCCCACTAATTTGCAAATTGCTTACCTTGTTGCTTCAATTTCTACTCATAAAATTGAGCTTGCAAATCTAGCTCTTATTTCTCATGAAGATAGGCTTGGTGAGCCCACTCATCTTATTGCTGATCTAAATTCTTGTTAGTCTCATCGATATGTGCAACATAGCCTTGCAATATACTATTGATGGATTATAGGTCTTTGAAATTCTTTTTTGCCATATCGTTGATTTGTCTAAGCTCTGAAGCATACTAATTTGCATCAATAAAACCTCCCAGAGGTTGATTATAGGTTGGGTTAGGTTGCCATGCAAATTGAGTTGCAGTGGGTAGGTGGTAAGAAGGATAGGCTTGCTGCCTATTATCTGCAATATGGCTATTTGGTTTAAAACCAACATTATGGATATTTTGGTATTGCTAATAAGAAACATTTTGGACAAAATTCTCATAATACGGAGGTGGGTAATTATAATCTCCCTGGAAATTAGACATCTTTATTCATATAAAGAATTGGAAACTAAAAAGTTAGAATTATTCTAAATCATACCAGCACTTAGACTACATAGACCAGTAGATTTATAACTTAGAGTCGCTAGGTGTGGGTAGATCTTCCCTCAAAAGGCTGTTTTTTGTTTTCACACCAAAAATCAGAAGTGTGTGGAAAAGATTTGGATTAAAACAATCCAAAGAGGTCCCACCAGGCATGCCAAAAATTGTTGTCATGAAGGATTGCACCCGTGATGCTAAGTGTGAAACCAAGAAATCCTATGAAACATGGAAACATCTTTGAGCCTGTGGGTTGGTTAAAGTGAAGGTGAATCTCTGGAGATGAGGTCGTCTTCCTATTTGGTGAATCTTCTACAAATTATTTTTGATATGAAAAGGGATAGATTGATTGCATGTAATTGAAAATCTATCCTAATGGGGTGATGCACCAAATAATTTTTTATTTGAAGTCTGTAACCATGAAACTCACAAAAACCTTCCAACAAATAACCTTGAATCTCACAACTCAATTGAACATGGAGATGCATAAACATTTCCTAGAAAAGGATAAATTTAATGCATGCATGAAGGAAAACAACAGGTTTTCGTAACTTCATGCAATTAAAATCAACTAACACAATCTATAACCTACAACTAGCATGTATCTACTTTCACCATAAATTGACTGAATAAAATAAATTAGAGGATAAAAATCACAAGAAATCATCAAATCATTTATTCACTAGATAATACAAGAAGTACCAAGAAGGAAATCTGTTGTTATATTACTGAAAATATGGAATTTGTTGTTACAAAACATAAATACTAAATCAGGTACCTTCATGGTGTCTACTACTCTCCTCATCATCAGAGCCTCTCCTCTTTTAGGATAGCCATAGCTATCAGGAGCATTAACACTTTGATAAGTGTTTGCACTTGCCACACTTTGACAATCAGATTCTTGCACCAAATTGCTTCTCCTTTATCCCATAGAGCTAGAAGCCTTCTTCAAACACCTATTGGCCATGTACCCTTCTTGGTTGTAGTTATAGCACCTAGGAGGTCCTCTTCCTTGGTATCTTCCTCTAGAGAGTGGTCTTCTACTGCTAAAGTTCCCTCATGGATTGTAGCTTCTCCTTGGTTGTAACTACTCTCTCCTCTATTGTCTTCCTAGTTAGAGCCACCTTGGTATTGAAAACCATTTCCTCTACCTCTGAAAGGGCCTCTTCCCCCTCTTTGTTGTCTCCCTTTACCTCTGCCATTTTGTTAATGCCTTCTCTTCAACTTCTCCTCCACCTTGAGTGCCAATTGAAAGCACTTTTGGACTGTCTCTGGGGTGTGGAGATTCAAATCTTCCTGGATTGTAAATCTCAACCCATTTAGATATCTTGCCACCTTCTCATCTTCACTCTCTTTCACCTTGGTCCTCACACACAACTTCATGAACTCCTCTATATAGGAACTCACGTCCATCTCCTTCTGCTTCAAATTTTGTCTTCTTCTATGTAATTGGACATTATAGTCCATTGGGGCATAGGCTTCTTTCACCAAAGCCATCATCTTCTTCCATGTAGCCACTCTTCTCTTTCCTTCTTTCACCCTCTCATCTTGGATGAAAGTCCACCAAGTTAGTGCAGCCCCTTTCAATTTGGATTGGGCCATCTTCACCCTATGGTGCACTGGTATGTCTTCACTTTCCAAAAAAATGTCCAAGGAGTCTATCCACTCCATCACTATATCTAACTCCATCTTGCTTGCAAACACTAGCAGATCCATCTTCACATCCATTGTTCTTCTTTCCATAGACTTGAGGACACTCATCAGGTGTCTCTAGTCTACAGAAATCTCTACCTCTTCCTGCCTAGGGATCTCCTCTTCATCCCCTTCTTCTCCAGAGTCTCTCTCTCTCCCTTCTCCACTTTGTCCTTCAACTGGTCCATTCCACCTCTCAAGGCCTGATTCTCAACCCTGATGGCTCTGCTCTCTGCCATCTACTTCTTTACCAAGATAGCCAACTCAACATTGGTCATGCTTGATGGGATTTCTCAGGATCCCTCTTCCTTTGACATCTTGTCTTCTCCTTTTATCCAAAGAACACTCCTATGCTCTGATATCACTTGATACAGAGCCCTACCCAGACACCTAAGGACAATCCCAAACAAGATTAGACTTATGACCTCCAGATAATCACAAGGGTCTTGTAAGGAAGGACTCCACACCTTAGATTAGACTAATCACAAGTTCACTAGGCTTGGGCCTACTCAAGATGAGTAAATGCCTCAATACCTACCCTACACCATCCTATGATACCCTTCTCCTAAGGGCTTAGGATTTTGTTCATTTATGGCCATTGTAAACTGATCCAAGCATTGGTTTTGGGATTAGACTCTAGTTCCTTAGATCTCCTTTAAAAACCTACCCCCTAGGCTTGTAGCCCAATTTGGCGATAAAATGGATCTTAACTCCAAAATATTCCACACAACCACACAAAAAAATGAGCATTTCACACACCCTTTTTGAAGTTCTACTTATGCCCAAAATTGTTTGATTAGGTCTGCAATTACAAGGTCTGAACCCTTCAGAGGCCAAGAGACCTAATATGGGCAATTAGGCCTATTTTTCAAAGCAACTACCAACCAATGGAATCAAACTAGAAAAAAAAATATATGAACATGTCAGGTATGGTGAGTAACCTCTATTCCAAGGTTTCACTCCTAGAATCCATTGCTATGTCATTTTAGGAGGATTGTCCTAAATCTTATCTTAGGTAGTCACATAGAGATGCCTACCTAATTTTGCTCCTTTCTCCACACAACCAAGTTTCCCATACAAAAACCCATGAAAACTCTAAATTACAGAGGATTATCCTACATCCCCCCAAAGGAAGATTCTTCTAATGGACTAGAATGCAAGATGAGACAATGTTTATCCAAAACCCTCTTCAAACCCTCAATTTTCGAGTTACAGTCAGAAGAATGGAGGGTTCTCACTACTCTGGAACAAATAGGACCTCATACCACCACCAAAAAAAAATATTTCACCCCTCTATATACTCCATGGATGGTGTGATTCAAATAAATCCATACAGGTATGTGCAACTCCCGCAAACTTAGAATTTCTGGGAAAATTACGTATTTTAATGTTTTATTGCTTCAAAAACTCCAATTACAATAGAAAAAACCTTGGGAATCATGTCCATAGGGATTATACAAATATCCAATAGTTTCCAGCTGAATTTGGAGTAGGTTTGAAATCTTGAAAAGCTTCCCCCAATTGTATTTCAAAAAGTTGCACTTTTGCACTCAAAAGTTGCAATTTTGCAATTTTGCACAAAATGTTGTCATACTTGCCAAGGTTGGAATCCACACACTTGGATCAACCAAAAAATCCTTAAACATGTCAAAAACCTATCAAACACAAAACTAAACTATCTACTACCCCTATTGACCACATTGTCCCAATTGTCTTATCAAATTGCCTAATTGGTGACATGGGCTTACATGGTGGGGTTTATTGAATACATGAAACACAAGACACACTGAGACACTATCATGTTCTTAATTTTCATCCTTAGTTTCATGATTGGAGTGTTGATGAGGTGCCCCTATACCATCCATCACAAGACTTATATGTCGGTATCTACTACTAAAAATTGTCCTATTAGCAGTTTCTATACATCTTTTCATCTCTTCATTATTTATGGTACTGCATTGTTCCAAAAGTGCTACCTCCTTGATTTCCTTATCCCTCTTGATAGTATAAAGTCTCCTAGCTTCAAGTTTATTGTATAGAGATAAAGGTATCTCTTTGAAAATTTCAACTAATACCTTCTTATAGATATCTATATATAATAAAATAACTTCCTCTAACTCATTTTTCTCACTCTCTTCAAAAACTTCATAACATTTTGACAAATTCTTTAATATCCCATCCTTTTTTACTCCATCAATCATTTCAGCATAGGTCATTGTTGTCTTACCAGATCCAGTATTATCACCCTTCTACTTTTTCCTTGTTGTTGTCGATGTGACTAGTTTCCTCTTCTGCATAGGCTTCCTTACCGGTGGTGGAGGTGCAGTAGGCTGAGCGACCTTTCTGACAAGTCTCCTCCTTGGTTATGCCTTATGTTTCTCTATTGGTGGTTTTACCACATTCTTTCTTTGTACCCTTCTGAAAGCCAAAGGCTCATTATCCTTAGGGTCAAAGTCAAAAGTGATTGGAGAAATGTGAACTTGTGGCATCTTCAGTTCTCCACTAGTAACCTCTGCCAGTTTGACTACTTGTTTATATTTAGAGCCTAGCTGAGTGTCTATCTTATGCACCACATCTTGTACATATGCAGACATCTTTTCTATTTTCTTTTCTCTTCTTTTTCTATTGAAACCTGTTTTCACTTTGAGAGCCTTTTTTCCTACTATACCAAAGTACTTTGTTTTGTCATCCAATGGGGAATCTAACATGATCTTTGCATAAAGCTCAAAAATTCTATCATCTACCTCATATCCTAGCTCAATGACCTAGATTTGCCTAGGTTCCACTTCTTCCATGAGTGTTTCATTAGTTTTCACCATGAAACATATGTTAGTGGAAACTTCTCCACAATGTTCTTAGAGATTCTTTCCCTTTGCCTCATGATCTCTTGAAATTTCTTGAAGTAACCTGAGAGCTTCTCATCCCTATCAGAACTAAGACCAGTGATAGCCATTTTTATTTGCATACCTACCGGTATGTCACGATCCCATTACTTCTTTCCTCAGCTGGGTAGCTCATTCAGGAAACAAAGCATCAAATAGACAATTAAGTTTCCATATCTGAATCTTCCTTTCTTAGGTCCTTTGATCTTTTTAAGGTTCAACATTCACTCACTCCTCATCCATTCACATAAGTCATACTTTACATTATTACTTCATTTGATATGCAGAATGAATGCATGAACTTGCAATATAATTCAATCGGTTTGATTGAGTTACCTTATATCCTATGATCATGCTTGCAAACTTTATGTTTGAGTTGGTGATTGTGCTTATCCTCATTGATTTGTTATCTAGTGTGGAGCCAGTGAGTTTTTGAACCTTTGTGTTGGAAATTTTGTTTCCAGGTTCTTGTCCAACCTTAGATAACTCGGTGACAACTTGTATAGCTTCCCTCATGATCATATATGGTCTCTCTAACCAAATCAATTCATTGTGAACCCTGCTCAGGACGTATTTGGTAACTTCATCCTTGAATTCTGGTACATACAGAATACTAGTTAACCCTAGATCCTCAATTGCCTTGAATTCTAGTATAATGTTTTGGGTGTGTCTCAGTATCACTAATTGATACATGTTCTTGATGTCTTTGGTGCCCAGATCCTCAAGAGTGTAGTGAATGTATGCGCTCACATCTTCAACATACATTACTCCATCAAGAACACTAGAAAATGCTCCAGCAGAGTCTTCCTTCTTCCCAAATTCAGGAACCTCCTTAAAGACTGACCTTAACCTATCCTTAACTTCAACAAGGGTGGGATTTGCAATGAAAGTAGGTATAGAAGATCTAGATGCCATTTTAGAAAATACCTGAGTGAATGCTGGTGAAAGAGTGTTTCAGATGATTGCTTGAAATCCTCTCTCAATGCTTTACTCTCTCTTAGTTCACATTTACTTTGCTTTGATTTCTTGAATGCTCATTGAGTGAAAATTAATTAACTTACCCTCTTTTATCTATGAATAGAACCCTAATTTTCTATCATTAATGCTTCACCAACAACCCTACGGATGTCAGTTTCTCAGTTAAGTGTTGGGGTAACCTTCATCGATGATGAACACAATTCTCCAAATTTATTTCCAAATCTCCTTAGATCTCTTCTGGGGTAATATGCAAAATTTAGCAGTGACTTTGCCAGCCCGTAAGGCTTATGCCTCAATTATTGATGGAATTTTCTGTCGATGGAGGAATACTTTGTTCTACCGGTGGATTTGCTGGTATAGATCCATCTGCACTTTGTTCTTTAGATTTTCTAACCCATCTCTTGGTGTGATCTTTTTGTATTTCATCTACCTTCTATTTTTCTTTCTCATTGTCTTTATCATTATTATTCGGTTGAGTTTTGCTTCTGCAATACTTGGCAATATGACCTATTTTATTGCATGCATAACATGTAACATTGTTCTTCTGAATTGTTTTGACATATTTGGTATTATTATTGTTCCTTGACCTACAATGCTTAGAAAAATGTCCAAAATTTCCACATGCATGACATTTAACATTCATTCTGTAGTCTTCTGATTTATGACTATATTTCTTGCAGTTTGTGCATTGACTGGGAATAAAATTGTAGTTTTGATTTGCCTTATTTCTACATTGTTTGTCCATGTGCCCAAATTTATTGCAAACCAAATAGCTACTATTGAATTTATAAGCATTAGATTCCCTTACTGGTTTCCTCTATTCTATTGAGTTTGCATACCAGTTATCTGATCATCATTTGTATTACCAGAGCTTTCTCCTTTTGTAAATCCAAGTACGCTAGAATCATGTCTTTGTCTTTTCAGTAGGTCATCTAATTGTATAGTATTGATCCTAAACTTTTCTTTATACTCACTTGCAGTAGTTAGGTCATCTCTCAGAGTAGTTGTTTGCCTTTCAACTTCTTGTTCATTATTTCGGGAGTGTGCCAAATCAGTTCTCAATAGATTATTTTCATGAGTCAATCTTCCACATTCATGAAACTTGTTCTTCAGAGATAAAACAAGACTATCTTCCTTCTTCTTTTTGTCTTCAATATCTTTTGATAGCCTCAAGGTTAGATCTTGCATTTCATTCTTCATGAGCATATTTGCTTGACTTAGTTTCTGACATTGTTCCATAAGAGCAGATTACTCCTCATTATCCAATTGTTGCAAAAGTTCTTTTCTTTTGGCTTGAGGAGATTAAAACCTTTCTTGTAGAATAGAAATGAATTCATTTGCAGAATTCAGTTATTCTTGCAATTTCAAGTTCTTCATCCTTTCAGCATCATAATCCTCAAGAGCCATCTCAAGTTTCTTCTCTATAGCCATGTTAAAAAATTTGGGTTTTAGGATCTTCCGCAAGCTGTTAAACTTCATTCAAGATACCAATCTCTAATACCAATTGTTGGGATCTCAGAACAATAAGAGGGGGGTGAATCAGTCTTCTATCAGAATCAACAATATTTAACTTTCTAAACCATGCATGTATGTACTGGTAAACAAATATGCATATAACAAGAAGCAAATAAATCATCCACATAAATGAACACCATAACACATAGAATTTATACGCAGAAAACCTCAATGAGGAAAAATCATAGTGGGATTTCTGACCCACAATATCAGTTCACTGGCCATATAAAAATATACTACTTAAACAGGGTTCTGCACTTGTAGGAAGGCACACTTCCTAGAGCATACTGCTCATCACTAAAGATCCTCACCGACTACAAGATTTTTTCTAGAGTAAATTACTGAATATGAACTCAAGAGTGCATTTGGTATGCCAGATAGAGTTCCAGTTTTGGTTCTTTTTTGTACCAGTTCACAATCTTGAACTATTACCCGTATTAATTCTCCTCCAATAATGCTTTCCTAGCTATTTATAAATCATTGCATGATACAATGTTTGCATACAAAAATGATTTCCATATATATATTTTGCATCTCACAGTTCTACTATATGTATATCTCTATACTATCATAATAATCTATATTTAAATTCACCTAGCAGACTGAATTATATACCTATTACATATGATATGCCTTATGTCATCTTACAATGCATTTACAAAATATACTCAACATTAGCCTTGAAAATAATTACAAAATAAATCTTCCTTGATGTTGGCACCGGTGTCGGTGTTGATGCTGATGTAGCTCTGAATGCTTCCAATGTTGGTATTTGTCGGTATATGCCTCCTAGTGTCATTTTGTGACTTCCATCAAGTCTTGTTGCCTTCTATCTGATCTTGTTGCTATCAATGATAACAAAATGAATCCAATGAGTGTCAATTTCCAACAAATGTATCACCATTTTATATTAATGTTGCTGGTCTATATCCTTCCCAAGGTCTCAATATTGAAATATCCGACACCCAAACCAAACTGTGCTTTCTCTCTTTCGCATTATTCTTCCTATATTAATGCTACATGCCCCTGGAAATGCATGATCTCAACAAGCCTCCAGTTTCTCCTGCACCATACCACATATGTCTAGCAATAATTCTTAATTTCATCCCAAAGCTAATGTTGCGATAATGACAACTTATGTGAAGGATGGACTATGCGAAGATTACTTTTGCGTCAGTTCATGTAGCCCATCTCTTTGACTCTATGAAAGCTTCCTCAACATGAAGCACTTAATCAAATGGTTCTCAACTATTATTGTTCAAGACATCATCAAATTTAATTAGATCCTAGTTCTGGACATTTCCCTGAGTTACACGGTAACTCCATAATTTAAAAGAAATTCTATTCTTTAATTTATGTTTATTTCCTATAATTGACTGACTTTAGACATGTGCCACATTCCACAACAACCTTCAAAAAAAACTCTTTAGTTGGTTCTCTTTGAATATTTGTGAATATCTCCAAGGATGCTTACTTTTATTGCTTACACAAAATTGATTAGGTCTTGTCTTAAACCCACTCTGATACCATGTTAGTTTTAGGATCAGAAATGAAGTAAGCAGGAATACAACAACACATAGAGGAAGGAAAATAAGAGATACCCTAGGAAAACCCTCCTTCTCAAGGGAGAAAAACCTAGCAAAAATATCTCTTATATATTTGAGGAACAAGAGTAGAAATATGCTTTCACATTAGGTCCTACACAGACCGAATATCATACACTATGTATGAATTTGGAGATAGTGTGATCTCCTTGGACACACACAATAATGACACCTTTCCTTGAAGTGAATTTTCTTCTCTTAGAAGGCAAACCTACTGCTAAAGTGTGAATCCATTGCTGAAAATATGAATTGGAGATTGAATGAATCGATTCATAAAATGATGATCACCTTCTATATATACAAAGTAAGGTATCTTTTCTCAATAAAGGTTACTCTTCACAATGGTTGGGCTCATTCAACAACCAAGGTGACTTTTTATCTTAGGTTGGCCTTATAAATATAAAATAATAATTACTAGATAGCGAGTCCTACTTGCCTTGGAATTATCTAACTAGCATTTATTCTTTCAAATTTGAGAGAAGGATATCTCTTAAAGCTATAATATCAACAAACTAGCTCTAAGTCCACAACCACAACCAACTCATAACAAACAATAACAAAACATCTCCCCTCAAAACTCTCCTTCCTATCAAGAAATACTTGATTCCCAACACCCCTCCAAACTCAGTCAAGCCACAAACAAGATAACCCCTCCTATGATAAAATCTATCATAAAAATCATTGAATGACACAGGGAGTTCCAATAGAAAGGAGGGCACAAAAATTCACCAACACAAAAGAACAAAAAAGAAACAAAAGAGGGCGACCATATGATAATGGCCTTGATAGAAGGGGTAGCCCAAGATACCATGAATCTCACCCAAAGATAGCTAATGCTTGAGGTGTCGGTGGTATGAAACCTATTGAACAAAAGCAACCAGACTCAACCAAGGGTAAAAGAAGAACCCATAGAAAATGGTGGAGAGAAAGACCCTTGTAGCCCCTTCGATTAAAAAACTAGTCCAAGCAAGGACTGATAGCCTTAGACAGTAACCCACAAAAGTAGTCAACTCAAACAACCACCAAACAAGCCTCAATACTCTATGGGAAAGAAGAGAAACAAAACAAGCTAGAGCGGAACCAAGAAGCCTAGATCTGTAATAAAAACAAAGGATTACGTAAACCAAAGTAGGATGGAAGTGACTAGCATAAAGAGAAAGGGAACAGTAAAAATAGGTACAAAACAACCACCATCTTGTGCTAGACACCACACCGCATACCCCACAGGAACTACCCAGAACAAGGCATGAGGAAAGAAGAAATATCCCCAACTAAAACCACCAAGAGATGAATGGCATGGAGAAAATAGCCACACTCGCCAAGGTATGAGAATAGATTGCCATTACCCAAAAAATTATCATTTTCCAAACAAACAAAACAAACTGCTTACACCCAAAATTGACCCAAAATAGGGCATGTAACCCTCAAGAGGCCTCAAAGACTCCACTAAGAATAGAAATAATAGCCAAAACCTAAAAAAAAAACAAGGTTGAATCAAGCAACCTGGGCATGGTTCCTTTCCTCACTTCATCTCCATTATTGTCATCCTCATCAGCCACCTTTGTATCATCTCCTCCATTTTCTTCTCTTAAGACCCTAGTAGAAGTCCTTCTCAGGCTCTCCATATTTCTAGCTGCTATTGAAGGGAAGATTTCACTACCAAAATATTTTTAATATATTTTTAATTATAATGAACTTTCTTATATTTGATATACCCCAACTTGTTACACAATTGGAACACTCTTGATCTTATGAAGAAAGGAGCATTGTCCCACTAAGATTTTAAAAGAGGTAAGAACCATAGATCTAGAAACAACATATACTCAAATTTGAAGTGTGACTTAGACTTAGGTCTAAATAAACTGGTTCCAACTATCATTTGGACTAGGTAATGGTCTGAAACAAATTGTAGGATATTTTTTGAATCTCCTACACCAAAATGAAGAATCCAAATAGGGTTTATAAATTATTTTTCATCTTTCTAAAATTTGTATTAAGTCTCTTCTTCTATTAGTTCAAGTAATGTTTCCATTTGAAGGAACATAATCATAAAGACTATTAATGCTCACAAAAACAATAAAATATTTCGTAAACTTGGTTGGGACTATGATTCCTCCTTGGTTATTATGTATTCATAATAAACCATTAAATTCACTTCCTAAGATAACCTTTTCATTTTGGATATTATCTAGCATAATAGATAAAGAGTCTCATAAGAGTTTTCTACCTATATTGCAAGTGGGTTGGTAAACATTGATAAGAAATAATGTATGCTAGATATGGTGTACCTTGACAACTAATCAATTAGTTTTTGAAAAGATGAGCTCCACTTGTAATTTGTAAGGATTCTATAAAACCACCAAGCCTCCAGATGCTCCTCAGGAAGGGACTGATAACACTTACCAAGACTTCCATCCTTTAAAATCTAAAGAGCCTTGAAATCTAATAGTTTTGTTTCCTACAATGAAACCAAATCTGAATCACCCAAATCAAGTTGTGCCTTAATAAGGCACCTCTTGTTAGGGACCTTTATGCCACTAACATTCCATGTTCAGGGGAAGCATCTTTGGCATAGATTTTGAATTTCCTATCCTTACCAAGAAGGTGGGTTGACCTTATCTCCGTAGAACTACCCTTCTTCTTCTCCTTATCATGTGGGTGATCCTCTTCTTTCTCAGAATCTTGTAAATGAAGGTCAATGGTGATGTTCCTCTTACTATGGGATTTATTGAGATTCATAGCCTTATCATGGCTTTTTTGGTTGATTTCCAACTTTCTTTATATAGGGTTAGTTTTAAGAAGAGCCACTTCTAGGGTTTCCGACTCCAACTTAACATAGGGATTTTTACCTTTAGACTTTACAGTAGGGGTATTTTCACTTAAAGGCAAGCAGTTGGTCTCAATAAGATTGATTTTAACAGAAGGCCATTGGGGCTCATTTTTATTCCTAGAATTCCTAGGGAGGGTAAGAAAATGACTGCGATGGGAGGAATGATTAAATGCATATTTAAATGTGATATAGATAAGCCCTTGATAAAGTGGTGGGTTAGCAACACTAGCAATACTTGTAGAAATCAAAGTAAAGAGAAAATAGGGCAGATTAATTCTATGATCATGTGTAATGTGATTCAAGATGGGAAAATGATAGCCATTCATAGAGGTGTAGTGACCTTCTCAGGTAAAGTATTTCATAACAAAATAACTGACAATAACAAAAGGTTTAGGAAGGACAGAACAACCTTATCCATTTTACACCACCACCGGCTTCTCTCCTTTTTCAAAGAATTTATTAATGAAGTACTTGAAATCGCCTGAGCTTTTCTTCATGCAGCATCTTTAAATTGCACCCTTTTCAATTTTAACCATATTTGAGGCCCTTGCCTTAGTGTTCTCATCCTCATGCTTGATCTGGATCTATTTATATCTCTACCATGCAACAATGTTCATACTATATAATTTTACATTGCATAGCACCTTAACCCTTGCCCAAATATGGTGTAGGAGAAGGGCATGGCATACCTATATGTTGTCTCAACGCATTGATATATATTTTGCATATGCAGGTGGTGTCTAGTACAAATTTGTATGATCCCCTTGTTTCACAATCGTTCTTGCATCAGATTTTTCCTTGGGCCTTTCAGCCTGCTATGATTGAAAGGAAACACGTTACTCCTATCTATCCCAAACACAAGGGTGAGCAGGACCCCATTCCAGAATTTCAATGACGAAAATCCTCATAGAAATTTTCCTTATCCCTTTCTCTACATGTTTTAGTGCATGCTGCTTTGTCTGTTTTTCTGTGTTTGGTTGAAAAGGCTCCACCTTTTGTTGATTTTGTTAGTGCCCCTCTTCTAGAGGTCAACAATCCTATTCTTGTTTCATCCTCTCTGACTAAGTCACCTACTTCCTCTATGGATGCTTGCTTGTTCAACTCCTTGGAGGACATCCTAACCCTGTCTATGATATTTTCGTGATCATTGACCCTTTCCTCCTCTAAGCTTGTGGATGCAAATGTTGTTGTTTCTTCATCCCCTCACCCTCGCTACTAGTGAGGTTCTCAGTGATTCTCTAGAGGTGATCCCTCTCTAAGCTCATCCTCCTTCTCCCTATAATCTAGGTTGGGAGGATGATGATCTCCTAAGGGATAACCACTAGGATGTTTATCATTTATTTCCATCTTTTGCATGTGATATTGATTGTATTCTTTCATGCTTGCTTTATATGTTCGTTCCCTCCCGAAGGACCTAGGTTACTCCATAGGTGCTTGGATATGAGCAGTTGACTATGTATTTGTGTTGTTCTCTCCCAAAGGACCTAAGTTACTTTGTAAGTGCTTGGATATGAAATATTTTTTTATTGTACACCTTCTTCTATTTGTCTCTCCATTTCTTTAGTTTGTCATATCTTGCTTTACGATATTCAGAACTGATGTAAAGCATTGGGGGCTTCTTTGGCCTTCTTCCATGTTGACCCAAATTTTTATTTTTATTTTATCTTTGTCTTGATGTTCTCTTTTTGAGATCCAAGAACTTTGGCACTATGAGTATATAGCTATCTCGAAACTGCATTACATATTTTTCCCATTGCTATGGGTTGTGATGCCAAATTATCGAATCCCTCTATCCTCTTCCATTCATCATTGATGTTGTGGACATTTATTTGTCACCACCTAATGGTGGTATTCCACGGAAACATCTTTCTATGTTACACATGCGACAAATACTCTTTATTCTAAGGGCGGGGGCATCATCTCTTCTTTTTTGTATGATCTTCATTTGTTATTTAGTCTCTTGCATTTATGTTTCTTGTTGATCATTTTTTCATGCTTGCCTAGGTTCAGGACAAACCACTTTTATCTTTTTTTTTTCTTTATCATGTTTTCCTAGGTGGGGGCCAAACCACTTAAAATATTTTTTCCATATAGATAGGGGAGAAACCATTTGATCTCTTTTCTATTAACCCTTGTAGGGGGCCAGTCTACTACTTATCAAATTTATCTTTGATCACCCAATCCCATGGCCACCTAGTGTATCACTACCCATATAGATAAAATCTTGCCCTATCGTATGGTTATCCATACCAGGATGATCTCACAAACATCATCACCCCATTGTATGGCTATCTAGTATAACATAATTTTCTATCCATAATAATATATCTCATATCTCATCTCATATCACAATGGCCTCTTATCTTATATCTTTTCATAATAAGGGGCTTTCCTCCAAGCAAGGTTCATTTATGTGAAGCTATCTTATCTATCATCCATCTTAGCCTATCCTTTATCTTATCATCTAGCATGTTAGTCTCTAGCTAGCGTGTTTGCGATGTATCAGTTAGCAATATCTACTCCAAATTTCAGCTTCATCTCATTGGGGGCAACCTCGTCAAAAAATCAAATTACGCCTCCTCATTGTGACTTTTTTCTTTATCTTCCTCTACTTTAGCTTTGCATCTCTTAGCAAAGACATCTCTAAAGTGAGGTCAAAATGTAATATCAAAAATCAAAACATGTACAATTCAGCACAACAAATAGTGCATTCCTCCATGTCATTGGAGGTCGTGTATCACCACTTTTATCTTGTTGCCCATGTAGATCACTTCATCAACTCTAGACTAGAATTTTACCAACTCTATCGAATTGTCATCCTTAAGACACTAGCATGGCATGGAGACATCTGTGCAACATGCTATCCTCTCATGAATCTAACAGCCCATAGGTGCTCATTTGACCATTATGCCTACACCTAAAAGAAATTGTAATGCCTTTGCATGCACCCACTAACATTGAAATTTGTTGAGGAAGCTATATCTTTCATGGTTTTAACCTTTCTTAGGACTTTTGGATCATTAAGAGATACTTTCAGCTCTCAACATCCCTTTTCTCTTATCTTATACAAGTTTTCTAGCATTTTCAAGACCACCATTGTTGTAGTCTCTCGAACAACCCATAATGTTGTCTTTACAAGTATTGGAAGGGGAGTTCTCTTTCTTTCCATTAGTTTATCTGCATATTTGTAATCTTTAATTTCAATATATCTATTATCTTAATCATTTTCCTTTCATCTTTATCATTATATTTTACCATTGCTATTATTTGGGTTGTCTGTAGACAAGGAAACATCGAAATAGGGGTCTGACTGAGGCAGACTCCAAAAGACAACCCCCAACATTTTCCTTCTTTCTTGTGTGTAGGTTTATAGTGAAGGAAAAGTAGCCATCTTGCGAGAGGCTTCAATCATGGACCGGTTGTGAGTTTCCCTCACTCTTCTTTCTCAGTTCATTCTATTATTTTTCGTATTATGTGTTGTTAGTTTAGTTTATCATTTTTTTCATGTTTATTTAGTAATATATTCATGTCTTTTGTTTCTGTACAACCTCTATACCTCGTTCATATAGGATGATAGTGCATCGCGATGGTGTCTCTATTCTGCACGATTGTCCTCGGGATAGAGGCTTACCAGGGTCATTCGGAACTCTGTTTATTAGTCATTTATCTTATTTTGTACTTCGTTTTGCAGTTTCATCCCCTGGCTCACCCTTAGTGTCAGTTTAAGTAAGGTAGACTAAAGGTATATTTGCTCCTTGAGGTCCATCACCTTGAGGGTAACAAATCCCATCCTCTACAAATACAATATAATATGATACGATAGAATTATCTACTAACTATCATGATTATTTTAATAATATATTATCTTAATTATATTAATATCATGAGGAAAGGCACTCACATTCTCTTGAAATATAAAAAACAATTTTTATTATTAGAAAGGAAAATTTAATAAATAAATTAATAAATGTGTCATTAAAAATAGACATATTATGCCTCTACATTTTGTAAAATTTTAAATATGACAAATCCTGAAAAAAATTAAAAATATTATTTTATTATCTAAAAAAATTTCAATCCACAAATAAATTTTTAATTTTCATTAATTGCAATTACCAATTTTATTCTATGGTTAATACGATAGCCTCACCTATAATTCCAAGGAGGAACTAATAAGTTTCTAATAATACAATTTAATTACAATATTTAAATGTTACTATACACCTAACGAATTCCAATGTCCGGTGGAAGACGGGGCCCAAAATAGAGTAAAGAGTTTCTTCCATACTAAAGGGCTTCTTTCAGACATGCTAACCCATAATGAAAGTCTTCCACTGTAACTATATTCCATTCAATAATGCTGACAGGTTTGAGTGTTCCACAAGCTCAGATTACCGTCGCTAACCTACTTTTCAATTTAAAACTAACCTATGACCAAAGGCCTACTTTTCCTAATACGCGTCAGCCGTGATTACAGCCGCTTTGAAGGCCAGAATTTGGATACATGAATTGTATTTCGCTGAGAGTAAAGATTCCCTTGTGACTTCTTATGATATGAGACTCGAACTATTTATACCATAATGACTCTCAAATAGTAAAAAACCAGAAAAAATGAAAGAGACGTTATCAAATTAAGAAGTCAAGAGTCCTACTATTTATGCCATAATGGTCTCCTAAAGAAACTCGCCAGAATTGTGAAATTGCCAGAAGCATTGTCAAGTTGAACGGGGTGTGCTTCTTACGCTATGATAATTAATATTTCTCCGGAAAACTAGAAATCCCTGCACTCATTTTTTACAATACGTGTATGGTCACGTATGAGCCTGATGTGTTTCGTACTGCAGTTAGCCAGCTTTTCAGAAATCTGTCATATAGCGCCCTGCAATCCCCAATACTATATTCATATAGTATCTCACAATAATTTATAGAATAGTTTTATATAGTATCTCACAATAATTTATGAATGAACGAATGGAATAAATCCTGAGCTATACAAATTGGATATTTTTTTCTAACTTTTTATTTTGATTTATTTTGATTTTGAGCACAGATCTGTTATTCACCAAAGAGTAGAAAATAAGTATATACATTGTCATTGTTTTCCATTATTATGTCGACTAGATTATGTACTCCGATAATCCTCGTCTATAGGAAAGGTTGATTGATCTGTTGTCTGATGATGGATATTTTTGCCCTTCTCTGTTTTAGTTTCTTGCTGCTACTCTCCACTCTCATCTTAAGTTCCGACTATTTTTAATTTCTGGTTTCGTGGTTTCGTGTTTATTGCTAACTTGAAATCTGCTGCCTTGCTGGCCTACACTCTCCACTTTCATCTTAAGTTCCGGCTATTTTTAATTTCTGTCATTTGATTTTTTGTTCTCTAGCTGTCTCTACCTAATTTATCAAAAGCAAGTTTGAAGAAACTTATTTTCCTCAATTAAGAGTCCTGGACTTCGTTATATTTTAATAGTGTGGCATAAGATCAATATTATGTGTTTTCTTTTATGTTAAGGCACCATGCCAAAATTGAGTACAAATAGCAGTAAAGAGGATTTCCGTAGAGTCATCGGGAGGTATAAAGCAGTTTCTAAACGAGGTTAAGCTGGTGGCCAAAATTCAACATCGTGATGTCGTGAGTCTGCTTGGATATTGTGTAGAGGGATCAGAACGTTTGCTTGTTGATGAATTCTCGCCTAAGAAGAACCATGACAAAATACTATTTCGTATTTTAGAATCTAACTTTTAAGTGAGGGTCATATAATATGTGTTCTTTATTTGCACTTGCTTATCTTCCATGTTCCAAACCACAAATTCCCCATGGTTTAGGACACACATGAGAAGTGTTAAGATGAAGACCAACGGACATCATTACCTTCCCTCTGAAATAGTGTTTCTTCAGATTCCGGTGTAGTTGGAAGCTTATTTAAAGATGCAGTTGTATCATTGTAAAATTTAATCTGTGGATATAATAAAAGATTTCTGTTCTCAGTGTGGATGTAGGCTAAGTTTGCCTAACCACGATAAAATCTGGTGTTTAGTCTTTGTGTTCTGTTTTTTATCTTTTTTATTTCTGTAAACTGTAATTGTTTATCGTTTATCTTTTACAATTGGTATCAGAGCTAGGTGCACAGCTGTTTGAAAATTTGGTAAATGAATTTCCTAAAGATGGAGGATTTTAGGGTGCAGAAATTTTTTGGCAAGAATATCGGGATATAAAAGATTCAGATGCAATCTTTGCTGATCAAGCAAGACCTTAAACTTGCGCTCGAAGGAAAATCAAAGAAGCCTTCTACCATGAAAGACAAAGATTGGGAGACTCTAGATGAAAAAGCCAAGGCAACAATTTTTCTTTCACTGAATGAAAATGTTTTGTTCAATGTTGCAGAGGAGAATACTACAAAAGAAGTTTGGGACAAACTGATAAAAACATATGCTATGGCGTCTGCTACAAATAAAGTCTTCATCATGAAGAAACTTAATAAACTCAAGATGAAGGAAGGTTGCACAATGGCGAACCATATTAATGAATTCAACACTTTAATCAGCCAAGCGAATTCAGTTGGAATGACTCAAGACAATGAAAATAAAGCTGTTCTTCTCTTATGCTCTCTACCAAACAACTGGGATGGAGTTGTGGCAGCCATAAGCACTATGACATCAAGCTCCAAGAAGTTGGCCTTTGATGAAGTTTCAGCCACTCTTCTCTTGGAAGATTTAAGGAGGAAGAATGATGAGCCCTCATCCGGTGATGCTCTCACAATGGTGAGCACCGAAAATAGAGGAAGAAGCCAATATAGAGGCAGAAATAATAAATATTGGAGGTCCAAATCAGCTAGAAGATCATAGTCTAGAGGAAAAGAAGGTGGTTGTTGGTTTTGTGGGAAGGCTGGTCATGTCAAGAAAGATTGTAGAAAGTACAAGAAGGCACAACACAAAGTATTGGAAAGCAAAGAAAACATAGTTTATGATAAAGATGATGGGATTCTAGTACTAGCTACAACTGATACAAAATCTAATTCGTGGGTAATTGATTCTGGGGTAATTGATTCTGGCACCTCTTTTCATGCTTCCTCTCTCACAGATTCATTCACAAATTATCAAGAAGGCAATTTTGGAGAAGTATACTTGGGCGACAACAAAGCTTGTAAAATCACTGGGAAAGATGATGTTGTCCTGCATCTAGATGGAGGAGCCAAAATATTGCTCAAAGATGTTAGACATGTTCCTCAATTAAAGAGAAATATGATTTCAGTCAGCCAATTATATACACAAGGCTTTAAAACTGAACTCACAAACACATGAAAAATAGCCACAGGTTCCTTAGCTATTGCAAAAGGAGACAAGACTGGTAATCTCTACATTGTAAAAACCATTGATGAGGTGGGAGCTGCTATGACACTTGTGGGAAGTGATGTAGCCCTTTGGCATCAATGGTTAGGTCACATGAGCAAGAAAGGCCTTGAGGTGATGCTCAACTGTGACCAACTTCCAAGTCTACAATTAGCAAACTTAGAGTTTTGTGAACATTGTCTTCATGGGAAGCAAAGATGGGTCAACTTCTTGAAGAATGGACATGACATGAAGACAACACTGCTCAAATTGGTGCACTCAGATGTCTTGAGACCTACGGAGGTAACCTCTTATGGAGGCGCAAACTATTTTGTTACTTTCCTAGATGATTATACTAGAAATGTTTGGATTTATATGATGTCCCGTAAATCTGAAGTGTTTTCAAAATTCAAAATTTTCAAAGCACTTGTTGAAAACCAAAGTGGTCACAAAATAAAGTGTTTAAAAATGGATAATGGAGGTGAATTTAGTTCCTTGGAGTTTGATAACTTTTGTGCAAATCATGGCATTAGAAGAATTAAAATTATCCCGTTCACCCCTCAAGAGAATGGGGCAGCAGAAAGGCTCAACCAAACTATCCTTGAGAAAGCACAGTGCATGCTCTCAAATGCTGGTTTAAGCAAGGAGTTTTGGGTTGGGGCTTGTAATATAGCTGTGTATCTAATCAACCAGAGTCCTTTATCATAGTTGAATTTGGGTATTCCGGAAGAGGAATGGTTAGGAAAATGGATTTCATATTCACACATCCAAGTTTTTGGATGTGAAGCCTATGTTCATGTCCCTAAAGAAAATAGGACAAAGCTGGATTTTCAATCACAACAAGGCATCTTCGTAGGCTATGGCGAAGATCAATTTGGTTTCAAACTTTGGGATCTCGTTGGAAAGAAAATAGTCCATAGCAAAGATGTTGTCTTTAATCAGATAGTATTTCCAAGATTGGAGAAACATGACAATTCAAATAATGAATACATACATTTCCCAAATTTATGTAATAATGGTGATTCTACAAGATATTTGACACCCCCTATTTCTCCTACCTCTGTATTATCTTCAAGCCCTGTCTTTTCTTCATCCCAATCGATGATGGATTTTTCTCCCGATAATGACACAGGCAGGGAAGTCATTTCAAATATTAATCACTACATAGCACAGGCTCAACACCCCAAGCATACACTCAATGGCACGATGATTGAAAACCATACAACTCATATTGCACAAAATTTGTAGGATGGTATTTTGATTGACATTGTGGCAGGTTTGGGTGCCATGCTAGCTGCTCCACATCCCTTTCTATGCACTCCCTAGTGCTCTTCCCAGTCAGCACAAACCATCCCACACCGCCCCTTGGAATTGCAGTCATATACATAGCCACATACTTGCTACGATCCCATAGAGGAAGTGGTGGCAATTTTGTTTCAAAATAATTCTTCTGTTAATAACACTTTAGCAGGTTTGGATACTGCACGGTGGCATGATGGTTTGTCTTTAGTGCAGCAACAGTCTTTGTTCAATACACAGCCTACAAGTTATTCCCTCGTCTGTGACTCACAGCTTGGTATGCAGCCATCTGTTGACTCTCCAATTTGCAATATTCACCAACATATGCGCAAAAGTAGTGGTGATAATGGTCATAATGATGAAAACATCGGGGTGTAGAAAGGTGTTGTCTCCTCTGATAAAAGGCATTCACCATCTGAAAAAGACCAAAAGCATAGTGATGGGGATATAAGAGAAAATGACCTAGCTGATGTTAAAATTGATTTAGGGAATGTTAGAAGATCAAGTAGACAAAGAAAGATTCCATCCAAATTCTCTGATTATGAACTTCTCTTCACTGAAGAGGTAGAGCCCACTTTATTGCTCTCTGAATATACATAACCTTCAAATTTTCAAGCAGCTATGAAGGATGAAAATTGGGATAAATGACAGGGTGCTATGCAAGAAGAAATGAGTTTGATTGAAGCTAACAACACATGGGATTTGGTTGTCCTTCCACCAAAGTGAAAACCACTTAAGAAAAAGTGGGTATATAAATTGAAAGAAGAAGGCGAAGGTAGGAAGTGTTACAAAGCCAGATTGGTGGTAAAGGGTTATGCTCAAGAAAAGGCGATTGATTTCACTGAAATTTTCTCTCTAGTTGTGAACATGACATCAATCCGAACTATTTTAGGACTCGCAGCTGTATGGGACCTTGAGTTTGAAAAACTTGATATGAAGACAACATCTCGACATGGAGATATTAATGAAGAATTGTACATGAATCACCCTGAAGGCTGTGTGCACAAAGGACAGGAACATCTCTATTGTCGACTAAAACATAGCTTGTATGGGCTCAAACAAGCCTCGAGGTAGTGGTATGTTAAGTTTGATTCTTTCATGATTGAACATAACTTCATAAGATGTGAATCTGATCCGTGTATCTACTACAAGAAACTTCTGCATGGTGAATTCGTCATTCTTCTTCTTGATGTTGATGATATGTTGGTAGCTGGTACAAGTTTTAGAATTGTTGGTGAGTTAAAAACTAAATTGGCAAGTGAGTTTGCTATGAAGGATTTAGGGGCAGCCAAGAAGATTCCTGACATGACGATCACTCGAGATAGAGAAAAGAAGGAGATAGCTTTGTCACAAAAGGAATACATTGACAAAGTAATTGATCGTTTTGGTATTGCTGATGCCAATATTGTTTCTACCCCACTTGCCACTCATTTTCAGTTATCTTCTGATTTGTGCCCATAAACACAAGAAGACAAGGATTTCATGGAAGGAATTCCTTACAAATCAGTAGTTGGTAGCATTATGTATGCTATGGTTTCTACACGATGATTATTTGATGAAGATCATATCTTAGAGAAGTTAGAACTATCAAAGGAATAAAATCCATATGGAGGATGATTGTGCTTAGAAGTTCTTTTAGGATTAATTGACATTCAAATGATTCCATTTATTTATGGTAAGATTGTAAAGCTTGTATAGCTGCTTTGTTACTTAATAGCTGCTTCTTAGTGGCTAATTTTCACTAGTTGACTAATAATTGAAATATGGGAATCTAAATTAGGCTAATAATTTAAGATTTAAGATAACCTAAATTGACACATTAAAAAAATTAATAATTAAATATTATTTAAATTATCAAATAAATTGTTTTTATTAAATATTTTTACTCAAAGATTTGTCATGATATTCAATATATGTTTTGTTTATTGAATTCCATAAACTTGTTTAAGATTATAGCTTATAATCTGGTTAAATAAAATGTGCATGTTTAATGTTTCTCTTAAAATGCAATAGATTTTACAAAAAGAAGAAATTTTATAATAACGTCTTAAAATGCTTGCATACAAAGGTTTAAAATTAAGTTTGTATCGGCTAAAGAAAGCTAGATTTTTGTTAAGTTAATGATTTTTGCATGATTGCACGACCCATAAAGCGTTATTTTATTCAGCGAACAAAATTGATGGCAAAATTTTGCTTTGGAAGACTTGCTTTATTCATTTTTTGAGTTTTTCATGCTCTTTTGTAATTTTTTATTTAGAATAATTTTATGCACTGTATTCTATTTTTTAACATGAAAGTTGTATTCTATCTTTTAACATATTTTCATAGCAGGTTTAAGGAATTTTGCTACGATGGTAAAGTCATCATTTTATTTGAGGGTTTTGCTGTGTTATTTCAAACCTGAGTGTCGACACAGTTAAGGAGGATAGACTTACCTACTGCATATCTTACAATGATTTTTTTTATTTGTGTGTGGATAGAGTTTCTATGTTTTGAAGTCATTTTGTTATTCTCCCAGTTTTTAGTGTTTTTAGAGCATTTTTAACTCCATTTTTTTCAATGCTCTATATTTTTCTGTTTTTATGGGCAGTTTGGGGGTGAATAAGTAGCAATATTATCTCTTTTTATGCATGAGACTACATTCTGTTAAAAATTTCACATGCCTCATCGGAACCAGTATAATGGTACAAAATTATGAAAAAATATGATGTAAAATATATAAAGTTTGCAAATAAGAATATAATAATTCTAGCATATGAAGATGATCTCATTTATAATAGCCATTGCATTGACAACATCATCAAAATGCTAACATCCAAAAGACATGAAAATGGATGTTGGAAAACGTTGTGGGATTTATCTTGGTCTTCAAAGGACAAGAGCTAATATATGTTGTACAATGTATAAAGAACAGAGAATTGGAGGTTGTTCACAGCCAGTGGGTGATGTTGAGAGTGCTCAGTCGCTAATGCTAAAATTTGAGTGCACTCTTACCAACAATTCAATTGAAAATGATATGTTTGTGTAAATTAATTTATTTTAAATTTTTGTTGTTTAGCTTAATATAATTGTCAAATATGAAATCTTAGTGTGATTTGGTGCAACTTCAAAAGTTTTAATTTATAGAGTAGAGAGAATAAGATGAAATGCTTTCTTGCAAAAGATTTAAAACAAAGATTATAAATTTCATTTAGAAAAATGCTTCATTAGTGTAGTTTGGCTTTGTTTAATTTTGCATCCATTTTAATACAAGGACATGCAAGACTACACGTAAGAGCTAGCTATCTTTCGGGAAACAAATAATTTAATGTTTTTAATAATATATTTATAGTGAATATTTTGATTGTTGCAAGTATTTTCTTGTATAGCTATCATTTGTCACATACAATTCATATTTATAAATGTTAAATATTTTGAAATTTGATATCTCTCTGTGAATTTTACATAGATTTTTTAAAACATAGATATAGTAGTTTAGATTTAGGAGATTTTATGTTGCATTTGTATTAGCATGTTAATGAATATATTTAAATATTTATTAATACGTTTATTATTTATGCATTTAATAATATACAAGTATATTATGTTGTGTCTTTTGGTCTTCAAATTTTGTTTATAGTTTGTCAATTATTTCACATAGATTTTAAATCAAAAGATAATCTCCTATTTAGTAAATTTCAAATGGTACTTGTAGACACCAATTTTTTACCCTTAGCATTAGGGGTTGATCAAAATAAAGTTTTTAGCCTAGGTTAGGGTTAGCTTTTCAAATTTAGTTTAGAATAATATCAATAATAGTTTTAATTGAACTCTATATTATTTGTTCTCATTTAGAAACATGTTATATCTATAAATATTATAAAATAAAATATATATATATATTAAAAATCTATGAAAAAAATTTAGTTAAAAACTATTTTGCAATTAAAAATGACTAGAAAAGTTATTAAAATATTTTATTACAATATGAAAAGTACCATTTTTATAAATAATTATTCATTTTATTATATTTATTGTTATCATTTTATAGTAAAATTATTTAAATGTTATATTTAACAATACTATTAAATTTAAAGCATTTATTTAAATTTTTAAATTTTTTGAAAAATTATTTTACAATAAAAATGGAATAATATGTACCATATTTATATTGTTGTTAGGGTTTGGGTTAAGGTTAGCTTAATGTTATCAATGGAACATGGTAAAAATAAGGTGTCCATACTAAGATAAAACTTAGGTTGCAGTTAGCATTAGGCCCCAATTAGGGTTAGAATTAGTGTTACATCAAAATTTAATTTAGAAAAAATTAATAATAGTAGAAAAATATTAATAATAGTTTAATTCTATTGTGAAAAAAACTTGTCTCTGGTCTATTATTGTTTTATTTAAGAAAATATGTTATATTTCAAAATATTATAAAATTAAAAATAATTTTAAAAAAGTAAATGATTTAAAAACTATTTTGTAATAAAAAATGATTAGAAAATGTATAAAATCATTTTATTACAATAAGGAAAGTACCATCTTTTACAAATTGAATTACTATCTTCCATATAATATAAATAAATAGTAACTAAAATATACCAAAACTAAATCATATGCACCACCTTATGATTATAGTTATAGTTAGGGTTAACATTAGCTTAAGATTAGGGTTAAGGGTTGGTTAAATTAAAGTTTCAATTCTAAAATAAAATTTTATTTAGGGTAATAATAGGGCTCAATTAGGGTTAGAGTTAGTGTTAGGATTTAAGTATGAAATTACCAATATAGGATAAAGCTTGGTGTTAGCATGGAGTTATCATTCCACTGGAATTAGGATAAGGGTTAGCATTGGGGTTTGGTTAGGATTGGACATGGTGTTCCTAAGATTTAAATCAAGGTTAGAGGTAGTGTCAAGGTTAGGATTCAATTAGTATGAAGGATAAGGTTAGTATTATGGTTAGAGTTAATGTGTGTTATATTAGGGTTAGGATGTATTTAAGCTCATAGTTTTATCTATAATTCTAAATATGATTACAATCATCACCTAAACCTTAACACTACTAATAGGAGAAGTAGTGACAACTAAGAATAAATTAGGCAGTACAAAAATATAAGCTTGAAAAAGATATATTTGAGACCTTTTGTTGGGGCCTAAATGACATTAAAAAACTCTATTGGTTTGTCAATATTTTAGGTAGAGGCAAAGAGATGTCTTGGGCTCCATTTTAAATTTTGAATTTGAAACATTAAAAGTATCAAATTTGTGGTTGTGAAAATGAATAATGAGTTTTAATTCCATGATGGCCTTGCTTTGCCTCTTCCATGCCCTCATTTTTAGAGCTATCATAGAGGTCTTCTTGGCAAGTTTTTTTCAAAGACTAGCAATGGCCATCTATTTTAAAATGACATATATCTCTAACTATAGCTATAGGCATTGGATTTCATTTTTGCACCTCATTGAGGTGCAAGTGCTAGTAATAAATTCACAGCTAACAATATAATACAATAATACAATAAATCCATGAATGTTTATTTTTAAAAGTTCTAGGCCTAATCCTAGGAAAATAGTGTGAAAACATATAAATATACTATACTTACATCAAAGGGGGTTGGAGACTTGGCTTTATTGTTGATAGATTCCTATGTTAGGCACATGGTCATAAAATCTAGTCTTCCTGAGCCATTTTATAAGGGGGTTACCCAATTCCTCTAGTGTAAAAAATATATATATAACTACAAAGAAAAGATAAATTCTTATCAGTATTGTTTCTCATAATCATTTATTAGGTTTCACAAATTATTCTTATTCGAATATCTAATTTGTTGCATACTATTGCATATAAAAATATGTGATCACCATTTTGGTGTTTAAATTTAATTTTATCATTTGAAGGTTCAAAAATGAACTGGTTGTTTAATATGACTTACAACATAACCATAGTTAGATAATGGATTCAAATTAACCTAGAAATTGAAGAGGTTCCAATTCTCTTGCACTAATGCCCAATTAGATACTAGATTAAATCAGTAGATTCCTTTGGTAGAGAAAACACAAGGATTCTTTGATGAAGATCATATCTTGGAGAAGTTAGAACTATCAAAGGAATAAAATCATGTCGAGGATGATTGTGCTTAGAAGTTATTTTAGCGTTAAATTGGGTTTACAACACTAAACTTATATGCATAGCTCTATTTTTGGTGAAGGTTTTAAACTTGGTGGTTTCTCCAATTTATCGCCTTTTTCATCCATTTTTAGCAGTCTCTAATATAGTGGTAGTTTGTCAAATTGGGTAGAGCTATTTTTTTCAAATTGAAGACCCCCTCTCCATTGAAGTTTTCCATTTTGAAGCTGAACTTCTGAGACCTCCAACTGGTCTTTTTCAACACAAAACTTTTTATTTGGGGCATAATTTTGTAGGCTTCACAATGGTGGAATTATTTTTTCTTGAAGTGATCTGGATTTCCTAGAAAAATAGTTTTTCATCAGATTTGAAGGACAATCCTAGATTTTTCAAATTCAAATAGACATAACTTTCACATATAACCTCAGATCGAAGTGATTATTTTTTGAAAGTTAATATTTTTAAGCATTATCTATTGCATACCCACTCTTATACTTTATTAATAGATGGGTTTTAAATTGTTTTACGAACTATGAAGTCTTTGAGTTTTCATGTAGGCAAGGTCATCTGTGATGAGCCCCCGAGATATTAGGTTTGGACCCTAGGACTTGTCTTTGTGAATTTTGGTTGAACTACCTATACTTTCCTAATAATACACATTCCTTATTTGTTTATGTAAATTTAGTAGTTGATTACTATATGAATGAATCCAGTTAATAGGATGCTACATTTTACAATGATGGTCATGTATGTAATTAACCACTAACCTTGTGTTGAAAATTTGGACATCTAGATATCTTGCTAGTGTAGTTTTGGGTGGAAGGAAAATACTTCATGATGTAATGCTAGAGAAACTTGGGTAAGAAGGGGGTATGTTGCATTGAAAACTAAAATAAGAATTAACTTATTGCCCTATCATTTAACCTTGGTTGAAATGGTTACTTGGAAATTGTTGTTATTGTTTGTATTCTTACAAATATAGTTATGTTGTGATTTAAAGAAAATACTGGTAGCTTATCATTTTGTTTCATCTCATAATTGTGTATTCTTTAGGTATTACTTGTTCCATGGAAATATTATGTTAATTGTGATTGTATCTAAAAAGAAAAATTGTTAGTTTTTGACAAAGGTAAACAAGTTTTACATGGACCCAAAACCAAAAGTTTTACAATAGCCAACCATCAGCCAAACATACAAGAAACAATCAACAAAATAGGGGAGCAACCCTAAGTAGTCATAAAAATAAAGGAAACACAGACAAATAAGACAATTCAAAAGAGAAAGCTATCAGTTATGAGAGAGCACCAGATTCTTGTTCTTTTGGATGGAAATCTCGTTGATTTCCTTTAGCTCCTCCATAATGAATCTGAAGGTACCCTTGTTGTTGCTTCTGCTCATGGTTCTAGAACTGGATCCAGTGGTTTTGTTGTCTCTAGTAGGTATATCATCTCCTCCAAGATCTTTTAACAGTTTGTTGTGGTAGGATCTATAATCAACAACCATGGAATTAATATTTTCAAGCCCCTCAATAATGTTGTTCATGGCTTCTTTACAAGTATGTCAACCAGGTTCTTGAGATTTTTCTTAATCTCTGCAATGGATTGCTTCACGTTATCAATCCTTTGTTCATGATTGCATTTCATCACCAGAAAGAGTCATTTCCCCATCAACTTAGTCAAGTCATGATGAAAGATCATTAATTGACGTAGTAATCATTATGTGCCAGCTCACACAAATTTTTGGAGAACGCATCCCTGCTACTCAAGCAATTGGTTGCCACATATCCCACTGCCAAATTAGCCAATATGTCCTCTGCCTTGTTGCCTTCCTGGTATATGTGCAAGATTTTGAAATCTGCCAGCTCATTAATTATATTTTAGAAATCCTTGATCAGGTTGGCAACTGTTCAGCTAGGATCCATATGCCCACTCAGATAATTGACAATGTTTAGCGAGTCAGACTTCAGCCAAACTTTAGTGAAGCCTTGTTTTTCGGCCATGTGTAACCCAATGTGGACAGCGCTGGCTTCTGTGTAGTGGTTGGACTCAGTGCCTAGGGGGAGTGCCACCATAGAAACAAGAAAACCAAAATGATTCCTAGCCACTCCCCTGCACACGATCGACCCAGGATTTCCTTTAGCTGCCCCATCCACATTGATTTTGATCCAGCCCATAGGGGGAGGGTTCCATATAACATTTTGTCTACACTGCTTGGTTTTGTGAACTGGATTGGCAATATTCCAGTCAATTTGCCACCGATTGATAGTATCCCAGTCCACCTGGAGAGTAGGGATGGGAAAGTCATTCTTTCTGTTGGGGTAAGAGTGGAGAAAGTTCTCTTTGATAGCATTGCAAATTCTAGCAGCCACAACAAAAGCAAGAGTTTGCAAGTCCCTGAAGACTCCATTATTTCTTTCTTTCTTGATGCCCTAGGCAATATGAGGAAGAGATAAATTCCAGAGGAGTCCTAAGGCCTGATTATGAGAGGTACATTTCCATTCAAACCACATTTGCTAGGTAGTGTAAGGGAAGGCCCATATAATGTTCTAGATGTTAATGAAGTGATTCCAAATATCCTTGGTATAGGCACAATGAAGCAGCAGATGATCAACATTTTCCTCCGCCTCTTTACAAAGAAAGCATCTATTAGAGAGAGGAATGCCTCTTCTACAAATATTATCAATAGTAGAGATCTTTTGCTGCATAAAAAACTAGAAAAAATGTTAATTTTAGGAATTAAGTGCTTGTTCCAGATACCCGCCCAAAAAGGGGGCAGAGAAGCATCTAGAGATGAACTTATAGGCATCATCAACTTTGAACTTCCTAGAAGAGGAGAAGTTCCAGAACACTTCATCCTCCCCTTGAGAGGGGGGGTGTGAATTCAATTCAACCAAGGTTGCAAAGGAATCAAAGCATTGTAAACAGAAGAGAGGACCAGCCAGTCTCCATTTCTCATGTAATTAGCCACCCAGATGGTAATATTTCTTAGGCATAATTATTTGAATGGGGGGGGGAAATAGAGTCTGATAGGGGGCCATCACCAATCCACCAATCATCCCAAACCCTGATTCTGGTACCATTACCCAGCATCCATCTACAACCATGCATGATAACTTTGGAGGAGCCAAGGAAAATGTTGCATTGGGAAGATCATAAGTTTCTAGAGTGTTTTGGATATCTAAGAGGTGGTATTTATGTTTGAATATATCAATCCATTCATTATTCTCTTTGAGACATCTCCATAGCTGCTTGGCCATTAAGGATTTATTAAAGTCTCTCGGGATTCAGATATCCAGATCTCCCATGGATTTGGGCAGGCAAACTTGATTTCAAGCCACAAGGTGTAATCTGTTCTTAGATTCAGTTCCAGTCCACAGACTTTTTTTTGAATTCTTGTTAATTTATTAGTGATTTTTAATAGGATTTCAAATAGAATCATAGCATAAACTAGGAGGCTCTGAAGGGAGGCTATGAGAAACTGGAGCTTGCTAGCTTGACTTAGCAAGGCACCTTTCCACCCAGCCAACTTGTTTTGGAATTTGTCTGTAATATTTACCCAAAAAGAGTCAGGAGCTAGGCCCTAGAAGAGAGGAAGACCTAGATAGGAATCAAGCAACGTTCTACCTTTGCAACCAATAATTGAGGCAATCTTAAGTTTCCTGTGTCCAAGGGTGTTAAAGAAGAAGATGGAGCTTTTAGCCAGGTCAATTTTTTGCCCCAAACCATGCTCATATATTTGGAATCTTTTTAAAATTCTTATCTTCTTTGACCGAACCTTTCCCCATCAAGAAAGTGTCATCAACAAATTATTGGTGAGAGTATGTGGAGGCTTGAGAGGAGAGTTGTAAGCCCAAAATTTTGTCGTTTCTTACCTCCCCCTAAATAATTTTACTGAGAGCTTCACTCATCAGAATGAAAAGGAAAGGAGAAAGAGGATCTCCTTGTTTAATGCCCCTAGATACTAAGAAAAAACCAGAGACAAATCTATTAATCAACACAGAGAATTTTGGGGTGGAAACACATTGCTCAATGATTTGGATGAAGTTATCTTTGAATCCAAAGGCCTTGAGGATTTGGAGAAGAAAGCACCAATTAACTCTATCAAAAGCTTTCAGTAGGTCCGATTTTAGGAGAAAACTTATCTTTTTATTAATTGAAAGGGAGTGGATGTTCTCATGAACCACAATAGCAGAATACAGGATCTACCTCCCAGGCACAAACCCATTTTGATGTTTAGAGATTAAAGATGGGATGAAACTCTTAAGTTTGAGCACCATAATATTGGTGAAGATTTTATAGATATAATTGCAAAGGCTAATAGGTCTAAAATCCTGAAAAGAGAAAGCATCGGATTTCTTAGGGATGAGGACCAGGAAGGTGACATTTAGCTCCTTCAGGAGAGAGCAGGCAAAAAATTATTGAGCAGCAATGACCACATCAGAGAAGATGATCTGCCAAAAATTTTGAAAGAAAAAAAGAGGGAAAGCATCAGGTTTAGGGACCTTGTTACCTTCAAAAGAAAAAATCACATTGTGAACTTCCTCAGGGGAGGAGATTTTGGGAAGCTCTGAGGTCATGTCCCAAGAGATGATCGAGGGAATCTCTTGAAAGATTTCATTATGGGCTAAAGGATCAAGAGGGCCATCCACAGAAAGGATCTTAGAGAAAAAATTGATTGCTTCCTAGTAAATCTCATCATGCTTATCAACCCATCTCTGTTCGATCTAAATTTTGATTATTTTGTTAGTAGCCCTGTGCTTAAGAGTCATCATATGAAAAAACTTAGTGTTTTTTTCGCCACTTTTAAGCCATAAAGCTCTAGATCTCTGCTTCCAAAATTCTTCTTCTTTGGAGATAATGTCATGTAACTTGGTCAAAATATCAATTTCTTTATTTGAGACATCTCTATCGAACCCGTAATCTTCAATATGATTTTGAACCTCCTTAAGATCCAGTTTGAGCTTCTCTTTAGTTTTAAAGATGTTGCCAAAAGTGGATTTGTTCCAACATTGAATATTAGACTTGACATTGGAGAGTTTCTTGGCTATACGAAACATAGCCATTCCCTGGATATCAATATCCCACCACTCCATAATTTAATCTTGAATTTCATGGGCCATCAGCCATATTTTCTCGAACTGGAATGGGTATGCCTTTCTACCAGACAATGGAGAAACTGAGAGGCAGATGCGGAAGTGATCGGATCCAACATGGGCTAAGGAATTGAATCTGCAAGAGGCCATCTCAAGCCAATCAAGAGAGATAAGACCCCTATCAAGCTTGACCTAAATAAGATCCTCCCCACTGTGTCTGTTGGACCAGGTGAACTTGGCCCCAACAAGATCTAGATCCAAAAAGCTCAAAGAGTTGATCATGCCAGCCAAGTCTTGTCTACTATCAATGGAAATAGGCATACCACCATATTTCTCCAGATTAAAGAGGGGGTATTCAAATCACCTAGAAGGATCCATTTCACATTAGGGAAGAGAGATCTAACAAGGCAAATGGAAGACCATAGATTTTTCCTAGCTAATCTCCCATTAGGAGCATAGATGTTGGAAATGATCCAGGAGGATCCATCTTTAAGATTAAAGAATCTAGTAGCAATGTGATTGGGAGAAGAGAGAACCACCTTACAACATAGAAGTATCAGATTCCAAAGGGTGGCAATACCTTCTAAAGCACTATCAACATCCACACAACGAACACCACAATCTCCAAAAATTGCTAGTTTGATTTTTTCCACTTTGCTACGAGGAATTTTCATTTATTGGACAAGGAAAATATAAGGCTTGTGCTCTCTGACCAAATTAGATAGTAGGTCATGTTTATGAGGGTGATTTAAACCCCTTATATTCCATGAGATAATCTTCATTTAGCATGAGGGGGGGATCGCATCCCCATTTCTGGTAATGTTCCCTGAGCTTCATCTGCAATGGCAACCCAGCCCTATCTATCTCTACTAGCTACATTAGATGGTCTCCCCACCCCCCTTGTATCTGACCCATAGTCCCCTTTTTGTTTGTTTTTGGTTAAGACCCCCCTGAAATTGGCATGTTTTGGCCAATAAGGGAGTTCCTTCTTCTATTTTTGGGTTTGACCTCAATAAAAGGAGCAGATTCTTTAGGAGGTGAATCCTACAAGGAGTGGGTCAGGGGATTCAACTCAGAAGAGTTATCCATATCAACAATCAACTGAATGGGATTATCCTAGGTAGATTCATAAGGGATTGAGGAAACCATGTCAATATGGGGGGCACTCACATCAATGGGTTCCCCAACAATCACCTCAGGGACCAAGATGTTCGGGTCAAGGGCATCAGGAATTATTGGCTTAGGTCTAGTACCATCTAGATAAAAGCCTTAAACAATTGAGGAAGGCTCTGCAGCTAGGGAATCCATCTTTTCTAAGAGCAACTCATCCCTCTTTCTCCATTCCTTCTTTGTCTTAAAATGGGCACTTCCTGGCCCAATGACCAATTTTTTTGCAATGGAAACAAAAAAATGAGATGGATTCATACTCCACTTTCTACACCCATCTACTGAGCTTGGAGAAAAGGTCTATCTTGAAAGGTAGGTTTGAGGACTGTTTGGCATTAACACATAGTCTGGCATAGACTAGTCGTCTTTTTCCTGTAGTCATTAGGTCGACTGAGATTATATCCCCAAAGCAAGCTGCAATACCCACAAAACATTTCTTCTCCCCAAAATTCCATGGGTAAACCTGGCAGTCTGACCCAAATAGGGACTTCATTACATTCCCAGTCTTTGGGGTTAAAACCTGGTTACCATTTTTTAAGGACCAGCGAAGCTTTTCCTAGCATCCAAGGACCTCCCACCAAAACAAATCAAAAATCTTCTTCATGGGTGAATGAAAAGGAAAAGAAGCCACAAGCCATAGCCACAATATCAGTTTGACCTTTACCTTTCCATTTCCTCACCCAGGATCTAACAACCTCAATATTTCGGGGTGGGCCGATAAATTTTCCAACCAAGACCAAGTGCATGTGAGCCATATTTTGATCCACAATACAATCTAAAATGGTAATGGAGTAAGCGCTAGAATCCTAGTCCACCTTATGTGGTCCCAATGAAATGGCCTTGCGTTTAAGTTTTGTTGCAAAAAGGGAGGCCCATTTCTTGTTGCATTCCATTGAAGAAATCTTATTATTGGGGCCCTCAATCTCACGAGATTTGTTGCAGGTGACATATTTACCATTAGCAATATTGGTACCACCATCCCAAGTATCATTCGAGGTCCCATCCAAAGGATCAAGGGAGAATCCCTTGGGCTCCCAGATCTAGCATAAATAAAATTCAAACCTAAACCAGTTCCCGCACTGACTCTTTCTCCTACTCCTGCTCTTGTCATTTAAAAAAATATTAAATACATAAATAAATAATTGAAATTGTTAGTTTTGTGTTATGTTCACTTGTATAAAAAGTGGGCATGACAAAACCTCCTTGCCCAAGAGCTAGAGTAGAAAAGGGGAAAGTAAACTATAGGTAGGTTTTGAAAGGCTTCCTACAATTTTTTTCCTATAGGATGAGATTGAATACAGACATATATAATTAGGGAGGAAAGCCACACAAATCTGGGAGCACCCAAAAATCTAGTGATAGCAAAAATTCCTAGTCATTCCATACAACCACTAAAAAAAATAACTAGAGAATGAACTAGAACAAAAAATATCAAAGGATTTTGAATGGCATCCCTAAACTTTTTACTAATAGAAAACCTTTCTAGAAGAGCATCATGGATCACCTTAATGGATCCATTGTCTATAGTACCACTAAGAACCTAAAGCCCTGGAGGAGAAAACACAAGGGAGAATGCTTTCTCCATACACCCAATATTTTGAAAACCCCTTCCCAAATATTTAGTGGGAGACCGAGAAGACATCACCTCCAAAGGCACCTTAACAAACTAGGGAGAGGAGGGAATAACCATGGATATCCAAGAGGAAAATTGTACCTTCCTCGTGAAGTTAGAAACCACTAGAAAAGTAAATATAAAGGAAGAAAAAAATTCTTTGATTAATCGACTGCAAGGTAAATTTTCCTTAGTGCATGTAAAAAGTCAACCCACTACCGCTAGTGAAGAACTAACTCTAAACTAAAAACCAATATCTAGTAGAAAAGCCACAACAACCCATAGACTCCAATCATCCAAATATGGCACAAAAGTCAAAACCTAATCTCTTAGGGGATAAATTATAGGAGAAAACTCCCATAAACACATGACCCCATTGCAAATGCCAACAATCCCATCTCGAGGTAAAAATTAAGAGAAATTATCATAGCTGAAAGGGGTACTACACAATATCCACCCACTAAAAGGAGTAGAGCACACCACGAACCCAAATGTGTTGTACACAAAGAGAGAAAAATAAAAATCCCCACTAAAGAAGTAGCCACAAATAGAAATTAATTATGAAGCCAAAAGGAGTACATGAACAAATAGGTCACCCCTCACAAAATAGCATCAAAAAGAAAAAAAGGAGCTCAAATCTAGCTCTACCAAAGAAAGAGATGGTAGAGGAAGGCCCAAAAAATTTCTCTCACACCCCCATAAAGTCCCATAACCTCCCACCACCAACAACAAGAACATGGGACAAAAACCTAGCCTTTGGAAAGGAAGGGAAGAAAATAACAAGGATCAAAGAAAGATCAAAGTCACTATCTCATGCATCACAATCCATTTATAAGAGAAACCAAAAAAGTGGCTTCCTCCCATCAAATATCCTAAGATATCTAGAGAAACCCTCTAGAAAAAAAAACCACTCCACAATAATCGATTAAAAATTGCTCATAGTAAGGTAAACATAACTACTACAAGTAGTACCATAGCACCAAATTAATCAAAGGATCAAAATATGTAGAAAGAAATACATTAATCAATCCAAAAACATAAAATATGGCATACGAAGGATAGCACAATAAGACGCCATAAGGAATATCCAGAAGGACAAACATCTAGGCTCTATAGGGCTAGGAAGGTTAGGGCCATCAATCCATTATCAAATAAAGCATCATAGCCTAGAACACCCCTATACATAGGCCAATAAGGGAGAAAATTGAGCTTACTAGTCCACATTGGCAAAAAAAAGTAGGAATAAAGTCGAACAAGACATAGTGTACAAATGAACCTCCACCTATTATCTACAATAAAATGTAGGGAAACACCAACCTTGCACTATCCACTAGAAAAAGGGCACAAAACCACCCATGAATCACAAAGAAGGAGCAAAGAAAACAACCCTCCATCAACATCATCATCTCTATCATCATGTGCATACTTCCCTAAATCGCCCTCCCTAGTAAAAATCCTAGCTCCTAACACTTTGTTTCGTTCCATTTTTTCTAGCATCTCCACACTCAACGATCTTTGACAAGTTGATATAATTAAAATAAATCTATTAGTTTATATTACAAAATAAATACATATTACTACAAATTATTGAGTCATTTCTTATCAATTCTAAATATTCATCTATACAAGAACAATTCAATAACCTCTTGGAGTGTTTTAAATAATAAACAAAGTATACAATCTTTACAATCTTACCATAACGAATCGTTACACCAAACACAAAGAAACTACTAAAAACTTTGCTAAAATTGGTGGTGGGGCCAAAAACCTTGCACAAATATCGAGGCAAGTTGTTGCAGGCCATAGGTACGATGTAATGGTCAAGGTAATGCTGGTACAATTTTGTATTTTTTAATTTTAAAAAAACTAAAAAAAACTAAAAAGTTTTTGGGGGAAGTTACCTCACCCCAAACCATGAAGAAACCCTTTTTGTAGGGTGTGACAGCTCCCACGTGGGCCCAAGTGGGCCCTTTGACTTTAATTTCAAAACTTCATTTTATATATATTTTTCTAAAAAGTTTATTAATAAACTTTTAAAATATAAAACTCTTACAATGTTTTAAAAATAAAAGCTTATTTAATATTTATTTTTTCAATAAAAAGCCTGCATACTAATTATTTTGATTAATGATAAATCTATAATGTAGGAAACAATTATTATATATTTTTATTTAAAATAAATCATACCATATTAAATGCAAGGACAAATATTTGCTTAGAATCTGACTTTCAGTCAAATATGGAGTATTTTATATAAAAATTCATCTATTCACCCTTGTGAATTTGATTGTGATGTCCTTTTCAGCTAAAAATGCACCCAACAAAAACTTATTTCTTAATTCCTCCCAAATTTGAGAAGGGGCTTAAGGATTTGGAAGCTTTCAAACCATGTCAGAGTCACTAATGGACTCAATCTCCTAGGATCACCTGCAAAACCAAAATCAACCTTCTACATAGGAGAAACAAAGAGGATGAAATGCTGAAATATGGTATGTTAACATAATGATGATAGTATCACACTCCAAAAGATACAATATCGATCAACACTCCCTTGTACTAACTGGGCTGATATTAATTCATTTGAGTTAGCTATGAATTAGAAAATAATGGAGAGGTGAGTGTTGATTATATAGCGTAATGTGGGCACACAATTCCAAGAGGAATAATAACTCCCAAATAACCAAATTAGGGAGTTGTGCCTACTTGGAAAATGCCAAACATGTGGTAAACCAACTCAAGTAGGGACAAACAAATGGTTATGGGGAGGTGGAAAATGAGTCCAAAAGAGAGTGTGACATTCAACCACCCAAATTTGGTTGTAAATGACACATGTAAATGTAGGACTATGCCACTTGTCCTCATATAAACCATTCCCCTTATTAACCAAAGTATGCTTAATAATGTGTAGGAAAAATAAATATAAAAAACGTACACTAACACAACTTACTATCCAAATGAATCTGAGATCCACCAAAATTCTCCACTTCATGAAGAGGAGAATTTAAATCCCCCATAATGATCCAGGTCTCTTTAGGGAGGAGTTTTCTGAAAGCAGCAAGCTTGTTCCAGAAAAAAATTCTAGCATTTTTATTGTAAGGAGCACAAATGTTTGGCAAAATAGAAGAGAAATCATCTTTGATGTGCGTGAATCTAGAATCCACATGATTAGAGTCCTCCCAAATCAAGTTACCTTGGATGTAGTTACAGTAACAAAAAGAAACTATGCCATCTGAAGCACCTTTGAAACTAACACAAAAAACACAACAATGCTTAAAAGGTTTAATTCTTTGGACTCTTTCATTTGGCATTTTAGTCTCCTGAACTAACATAATATCAAGTTTGTGCTCCCTAACAAAATTATGCAAAATATATTATTTATGAGAGCTATTAAGTCCTCGCAACTTCCAAGCCATGATCTTCATTTCTTACAAGGGGAGCAGATTTCCACGATGGTTCTTTAGGTCCCATCAACGATATTCTAAAGGAATTCTTGTTCCTTATACCATTTAGTCAATTTTCTTCCCACTGCAGTCTTGTTGGCTCCACAATCGACCTTTTCTCTATTTCTGGTGGAAATCCTAGAAGCCCAATTCAATTTCTTGCCTTTTTTCTTCTTCGCTATAATAAAAGGCCTCTCTCCATCTATATAAAAATTCTCTAAACCCTTCTTTTATTTACTAAAATATAACCCTCTAACCTCAATATTCTTTTGGATCAATTTCCTATCTAAGCTCACTTGTTCCATATTTTGGTTTATAACAACAAAAGCGTTTGGTTGCTCCTCCCTAGAATCTTTGCTTCCTAAAGAGAAAAGGTTTGCACTCCCCTGAGAATTTTAAACATGAGATAAACAGAAAGGTGTACATAACCACCTCAAGAATTTGTGTCACATTAGTGCAAACTGTCGAGACAATAGACACCCCATTGGACCCATTTATTTCCCTTGCATCATTTCTTAGTTGAACAAAAATTCTGTTATCAGGATCAAAAACCATGTTCTCCATTTTCCTTCCTTCTTATAACTGAACTTTCATATTAATGCTCATAGAATCTTGATGAATAGGTTCTTCTACTTCCTAGACTTTCATTTTCTGTCCACCATCTAGAGCTCCTTCAATTTCTAAATCTTTAGGAGTTGGAAAGTTCTTTTCTCTGTCATTATCCTCTTCTTGACCATGATCCTGAATTTTACTCAAAATCTGCCCCCCCTGAGGTTTTTGCTTTCCAAATCTTGGCCTTCATAGGTTCCTTCTGAGGCTCGGGATTTTAAGCCCGAAGAGGAAATTTCTCAGCCCAATGCCAATATTTTTTACAGTTGAAACATATGAAGGGAAGAGATTCAAACTCTATGGGTTGAACCTATTTCCCAAGTTTGGAATCAATGTCAATGGAGGAGGGGAGGTCAGATGACTACACTACTCCAACACAAATTCTGGTAAAATCTACTTTATTATGAGCAACTATCATAGCATCAATATATAAGGGCTCCCCAAAGGAACTTGCTATCCCATGAAAAACATCTTCATTCCAATATTCCAACAATAGACCTAGGAGTCTGACGCAAACTAGGACAACTTCAAAGATAGAGTTCGAAAGGTCCACAGTGTGGGAATATTTCATAAGAGGCAAGGACAACTTACCAATCACCCAATGTCTACCCGCTAAGACTATAAAGATATCTTCTTCTCACAAGAAGGAAAGGGAAAATAATCCCATTGGCATTGCAAAAATGTCGACCTGGCCCTTCAACTTCCACTTCTTTTTAGCAAAATCCCTATTAGTATCAATATTGGGTCTAGGACCCATTAATTTACCCACTAGAGACATAGCCATAAGAGAAATATTGAGGTCAATGATTGGATGTGGAATAGAGATGGTTAACCTTCCTTTATTAGGATCCAAAGTATTACTGATTGGTGGCAAAGAATATTTCCCCAAAGGTTTGATCTAAAAAATAGAAGACCGTTGCTTATGTTTTTTCTTTAAATCTCCAGTAATCATGTTACCTTCAAGAGGACCCTTGAGATTCTGGCGATCCTTCTCCTAAGGATAAATTGACTTGAGATCTAGAGTAAGGTTAACATAGACTCCATCTATACCCTCTAGTCCCTCCCCAAGAAGGAGGTCAAATCTGCAGGGTACTAAAGATCCACCACCTAGCCCACATAAAAATTTGTAAACATGCATTGAATCCATGGGTCCCCATACTTAGTACCAACATGATTTTATCCTTCATCAGAACCACCAATCTTCTGATCTGCACAAGTCTCTGAACCTAATTCCGTGCAACCTTCTCCCACTCCCACTCATTTAAAAAAATTCTTGACTATTATAGAGCATTGTTACAAGAGGTGATAGTATTAATTAATGTAAATGATGTATAGATTTTAAATATATAACCAATTTGTGTTCAGAAAGTTTCAATAGCATAAAATAGCTTTAAAAGTCCTTCAAGAACATATATTCATGTGAGAATGTCATAGACTCAAGAAGTAGGGTTCACATTTCAAAGAGCGAATGAAATTGCACTTCTAGGTCTAATTGATGTGATAATGGCTATCTTTCAATTATATATATAAACTTATTCAAAGAATCGAAAGGACCACTATAGCAAGTGTACTATTGGGACATCTTGTATCCAAGTCTGAACTTAAGATTGATTCAAAGAGGGTCAAAGTGATTGACTTCACTCTTAAACATAAAATAGTGAAAGGAGTGCAATCCTATTTTGGGTAGAACAAATCTTAGAGAAAATTTGTGCTAAACTTTTCAAAGAAAACCAAGCCAATCTCCAACATACTAATGAAAGGAAAAACTATCATGCAGAACTCTAAGAACAAATTACAAGTATTTTGGGGGATTAGGTATACTATCAAGGAATAAACATATTATTATTCCTAACTATTACAAGCCTTTCCAAAAAAAAATTCTTCTTTCTACAATATAGTTGTGTTATTACAATAGAACAAAAACTAGTATGAGTATCCAATTGGATTATTTAGCAAATCTTTGCTAGGGTCAAAACTAAAGTATTCAATAGTGGATATGGATGCATATTCCTTCTCAAGGCTATTAAAAAGTATCAGACATGCCTAATTTCTATTAATGTATCTAATCATCTTATTGTTATCAAGAAAAGTAGGGGACCATATACTAGAGTTTTATGCCCTAGGTATTCTCTATATGTTATATTTATACCCTAAACTTAGTAGCATGATAGGAATCATATGTTAGGAAAGAATGTAAAATTAAACAAGGTATAAGGGTTAATCATAACTAGAAATCAATGAACAATAAACAGTATAGCATATGATTGTAGATAAAATCTACTATATTAATTTATATTATATTACATTCTCTTTATTCCATTACATATGTATATTTGTATGTGTGTATGTGTATGTGCATGTGCATGTGTATTTGTATATGTATGTACACACACACACACACACACACACACACACACACAGAGTAGGGGCCTCCCACCCACCCACACAATTATTTTGCTTCCCCATCACTCATTTGCCTCTTAAAATCTCTATTCTATCTCCTTATTTAATCTCCCATAATGTTAAATTTTATTTTATGTTATATATTCTCCTATTGGGATCATGTATCCCTTACAAACTACATCTCCTTCTTTAAGTGGCATTTTAGGTTAAAGCTCCATAGCCATTTTGTGATGGTTTGCAATTAAATTTATTCTATGTACCTCTGCTCTACCATTTCCATTAATAATAATTACACACATCATTGTAAGAGATATTCTTGCTTAGAAAAGAGTTTCTAAGAAATATATGCAAATTGTTAAAATAAGAATATGATATTAAAGTTCAAATAGCCAAGTTAGGAAGAGATCAAGGTTTGGTAAGAGTAATAGAAAATGTAAACCTAGAGGTTGTTGAGGTAAGTGAAATTAATGCTAGTCAAGGACATGCTTATTGGTCATTAAAAAATAACCCTTGATAGAAAAAAATATTATTTTTATTTTTTAAATATAAAGTGCCAAGTTGGGAAGGAAAAATGTTAGCAAATAATCTTGATTGTTGTAAAAAAAAATCTAGTGGCCAATGATATTTTGATTTGGGCATTTGGAAACTTTTGAAAGTATTTCAATCTCCAATCCAATAAAATTATTGATAAGATTTGAATTTATCTACAATGATGAAAAATTTATTTAGCTTCATAATTTTTAAAATATTTTTTTTTATAATTATAAAAAATATTAAATGTAAATAATTTTTCAGTATGTTTATAATAGTGTTTCGCTCTGCAACTTCCATGGTGGGTCCCTAACTTGCCTCCTATTTTCTGAGCCCATTCCCCTATTCCCTTAGTTCTTTGTGTCCTTTCCCTCCTCAAGGGCTACGGAGTGTAACACCTATGGTTGGCCAAGGGACCCATTTCGGTCCCCTTTCTCACAGCCCATTTGTTGATTCCTCTTTTTTGAATGACCCTCTGGTGGCAAATTCATCTTGTCACATCCTTGCTCCTTAGTACAGTCATGATGTTTTTGTAGAACTGGAATTAGGGACTTATGCAGATAAACTTAAAGGTGAAAACTCTACAAAATTGGTGAATTTTCTAGAAGGTATTTCTCCCCTGAAAAAACATGTTATCAGTAAGAATAAAGTTGAAGTCCCTGATGTTTTGGTCAATACAACTATTGTTGAAGTAAGCTTATCCTTGGTTGGTAAGTTTTTAAATTTTTGTCCACTTCTTGATTTAGTGAAAAAATGGGTATCCTCTAACTAGAAGTTGAAAGGGAATGTCTCTTTTAGTGCCATGGCAAATGGACTTTTCCTCTTCAGCTTCACAAATCAATTCAATCTGGCTCATGTCCTCACAGAGGGACCCTGGGTTTTTGGGTCTTCAAACTACCTCTCTCTATGCAAATGGAAACTAAACTTCAACCCATCCTCAAAGATTGGCACTATGGCTCTGACTTGCAATTGTCTGTCGGATTTCCCTATAAAGTTTTGGAACATTGAGATTCTTATAGGGATTTCAAACTTGTTTGGTATGTACCTTTCTTTTGATAGTGTAACACTGAGTAAATCCAGGCTTTTGTTTGCCCATATATGTGTTAATGTTGCCATTAATACAATCTTACCAACCAATATTATATTGCAGTCTAGACTTGGGTCTTGGGTGCAAGCGATTGAATATGAGAATGTGAAAGCCCTTTTCCACAGCTATGGAAGATATAGACATCTGATTTCAGCATGTAAAAGAAATCCAAACAAGAAACAACAAATGTCTTCCAACTCTATGAAGGCTCTTCAAAGAGAGAATGAAAATAAGAAGGATCCACTTGATTCTAATGATTTCCCAAAAGACGACCCATCCCCGGTCAATATTATTCAAAATGTTGAAGGCCCCTCACTAAGGAGATTATTTCTAATATTCACAATGCCAAGAAAGAGAATGTGGATGATCTCTCGACTTATACCTCTAGCTGTAAGATGACTTTGATGGGTCTATCTCTTCATATTACCTCTGAAGATCCTAGGAGTTTGATCTCCCCAAGTGGAAAGGAGTTTGTTATTGACTTAAATGAACTGGAAAACAATGATCAGAAGAAAAAAGAAGAAAATACTAAAGATGGAATGAAAAAAGAAAATGTTCCTCCAATCTTACCGACTGTATGTTCGGGGGCTGCGAATACTTTGATGGTAACTCCCAAGAAATTGATAAATGGTGGTTTTGGTAACCTAAAAGAAAATCTACAGCTGTTAGGTTTTTTTGCTGCTTCACCACCAACTAAGTCAAAACACTGGTCTAAAGAGGATGAGATAGAAGACAAGGAATGGGAACAAGTTCCCACCAAGAAGAAGAAGAAAGTTGATGTGGGGGGTAAAAACAAATAGGGTATACCCTCTAATAAGCATTCTAGACAGAAGGCAGTGGAATAAAAGGTAGCTATAGGTAAGCAAACAACCTTGGTTGGAGTCCTAGATAACAAGAAAAAGAGAAAGCAATCCCAATTTGATGGGATTCATCCCTATTCAAGTGAGTAGGGCTTCTAAGATCTGTATTTCCATGATTATTATCTCCTAGAATGTGAGGGGCCTTAATAAAGCCTTAAAAAAACATATTCTCAAATGTCTTTTGTTGGAACAGAAAGTGGATATCCTTATGATATAGGAGACTAAGTTGAATGAAGAGAATTTTTAGAGAGTCATAAACTCTTTCTGGCCCTCGACCCATTTCTTGAATAGTGACTCTTTTGGTGCCTTAGGGGGAGTGGCTACCCTCTAGAACCCCAATCTTTTGGAAGGCATCTTGATCTCTTTTGACAGGAACTCTCTCATTGTGAAAATTAAGAACATCAAGTCTAATTTGCAATGGACCCTACTTAATGTTTATGCTCCTAATGTTCATAGTATTAGGGCCCAAATATGGAGATCCATAAATACCCAGATTGATATTGGATCTGATGACTTATGGATGATTTCTAGAGATCTTAATTATCCTCTCTATCCATCGGAGAAAGCTAGTAGTAATGAAGATTTTTCAGATAGTATGAGTGAACTGGACAACTTCATAGCCTCCTCTGGTCTCTTGGATATACCTCTCAGTGGTTCTAAATTTACTTGGACTAATCGAAGACACGAAGATCATTTTATTTATGTAAGGCTTGACAAATTCCTGATTTCTTCAAATTGGAAATGCCTAGACACTTTCTACCTCAGATCTTCTCCTTGCTCAGGATCTGATCACAATGCTATGATTCTAAGAATGGATAAAACAAGGACTAAAAATCCCAACCCATTTAGGTATGAAATGAGGTGGGCTCAACATAAATAATTTAGAGGCTTAGTTGAAGAATGGTGGAACACTCTTGTTGTGGGACACCCATGCTTAACATTGCCCAAAAGCTAAATATTCTCAAAGAAAGTTAAGGGCTGGAACATATATTCTTTTGGTAATATCTTCAAGGAGAAGAAGACCTTAATCATTGACCTACAAACTATCCAATCTAAAATGGAAGAAAAAAAAGATTTAGAATCAAATTCCAAGAAGGAATTGGATATTAGAAATAAGTGACTTAGACTCAACAGAAAAGAAGAAGTTTTGTGGAAATAGAAGTCAAAGATCCAGAGGCTTTTGAATGGGGATAAAAGCATGAAGGTTATTCATCAATCAACTCTGAAACATAGAAGCAAAAATAAAATTAGATATCTTATAACAGAGGATAGATCTAAGGTGGATTATGATGAGAAGATGACAAATCTCTTCATTTATTTAAATAAAAAAGATTCCTATGACCCAAGGGATGAGTCAAGATATGAGAAACATGCTGGAAATTATACCCAAATCTATTGAAGATTCAGTTCTCCTAGGCCTCAACAAAATAATTTCTATGTAGGAGGTCAAGACTACTCTATTCTCCTTCTCTCCTAACAAGGCCTTAGGCCCGGATGGCTTCCCTCCTTTCTTTCAAGACTTCTAGGATATTGTTAGGCATGACCTATTTAATGTTGTTAGAGACTTCTACAGATCAAGTAATCTCCTTAAAAAACCTAATGCAACCTTTGTTGCTCTTATTTTGAAAAACGGCAATGCTATTTCCACCAAATATTTCAAGCCTATTAGTTTATGTAATACAGTGTATAAAATTATATCCAAAACTATGGTCAATAGATTAAAAGATTTCTTGACAAAATGATCTCTAAGAACCAAAAAGGATTTGTCGAAGGAAGCCATATTATTGATGTAGCCATGGTGTCTCCCAAAATGCTTCATTCTATGGATTGCAGCAAGAAACCTTTGATGGCTCTAAAGCTTGATATTTCTAAAGCTTATGACAATGTTTCTTGGGACTTTCTCCTTGAAGTTCTTAGGAGATACGGTTTTAAGAGTAAATTTGTAGAATTGATTGAGAAATATGTTTGTACCCTGAAGCTCTCGATCCTTTTTAATGGGTGTCCCAAGGGTTACTTCTCTTGTGGTAAAGGGATAAGACAAGGTGATCCCCTCTCACCCTATCTATTCATTATTGTTGTTGAAGTGCTATGGAGGAATTTTGAAAAACTTAAATGTGAGGGTGCTCTCAAAGGATTCAAAGAGATGCTTCATCCCTAAACCCTATCAATCAACAATTTGTTGATAATACTATCATCTTTGGGGTGGCTTTAATCTCTGAGGCTAAACTTTGGAAAAAGACCTTAGACAATTATGCTTCCATCTCTGGCTAGTGCATTAATTTTGTTAAAAGAAAACAAATTTTTCTAAAGGTCAAACCCTCTCTACAACCTAAAATATCATCCATTCTTGGTTGTCAAATTCCTACTATCCCAAATTCTTGTCTTGGTTTACCCCTATTCTCTAAGCACCCTAGTCAGAACTTCTGGGATGGCCTGCTGGAGAGATTTGAAAAGAAGTTGGCCCGTTGAAAAGGGAAACTTCTCAGTTTCACAGGTAAAATTCAACTTGCTAAATATTGTCTTCAAAATGTGCCTATTTATTACCACTCTCTTTTCAAGTTACCTAGTGTGGTGGTGGAGAAAATTGAAAGAATACAAAAAAGGTTCCTATGGTTTGGTATGGAAGAAAAAAGTACTCTCCTTGGTCTCTTGGGACAAAGTATGCAAACCCTGGAATTGTGGAGGATTGGGAATTAGAAACATTAAAATCTTTAACAAAGAACTTAGTACTAAGATAGGCTGGCAATCATCTAAGGAACAAAAAGACTGGACAGAGGTCTTGGAAGCTAAATATTTCCCAAGTAACAATGGGGAAAAAATTATTTATCAAGGGGAGCTCCCCATGGGCTCAATAATTTGGAACAATGTGGCTAAAACAAGATAGGACATCCAAAGAAATTGGAAGTTAATTATAGGTAATGGAAGAAATACTAAGTTCTGGAAAGACAAATGGGTGTAGGGACAACCTCTAGATTCTCCCTCACATTTAAAAAATATCAAGAAGTTTCTAAATTGTCATCTGGGGGGATAGTTGAATGACCTCCTAACTTGGAACCAGGGTCTTGCATCCTAGATTGATTTCAGCAGATTTGTCTCCTCCAATCCAGATGTGCACCCATCCTTCAAAAGTATTATATTGAAGGAAGTTTCTAACTTCTCTGCCATGCTACCTAACTTCTCTCTTTACACTCCTAGGGGGGATGATGATTGGATTTGGAAATATAGTAATTCTGGCAAGTTCACTCTTAAGTCTATCTATCACCTTTTGAAGGATAACAATAATAGAGAATATTTATGGAAATGTATATGGATAAAGGGGTTAATTACTAGAATTAACTGTTTCTGGTGGGCAACTGCTCATGGTCGAATTCTTACTATAGATAACCTAAATACAAGGAGGTTTTCTTTGATCAATAGGTGTGAACTCTCTTATATGGACTCTAAAAGTATTGATCACATCTTCCTACATTATAACTTTTCTCATGATATATGGAATGAAATATGGAGGAAGCTTAACACTTATTGGGTGCAACTTAAATCTTTCAAAGAATTCAATGAGGCATGCCAATTTTCCCCCTACTCCCACCAGATTGGTAAGAGAATATGGCAGAAACCCCCCCTTTTCTTTCTTGGAACATCTAGAAAGAACACAACAACAAGATATCCAGAGAATAGAAGAGAAGTAGAAAAATTATTGCCAATATAATCATACAACATATTAAATAAAATGTAAATGCGAATGCTATTGGATTCACCAAAAGCCTTGCCTCTCTGCTAGATCTAAGACTAAAACAAATTTGGAGAATTCAACATAGTTTTTTGAATATAAATTGGCACAAAATGATCTTGAGAACCTCGTGCTAGTGGCTATCCCCCAATGTTGGATGGATTAAATGTAACTTTGATGATTACTCTAAAGCTAATCCAGGAATCTTAGGGGTAGGAGGATTGATCCATGATCATAGAGGTTTCTTAGTTGTGGGATATGGATATGGTTTAGGTACTACCACTAACAACAAGGTGGAAGCATGGGCGGCTTTCATGGGTTTACAATCTCTTTCTGACATCACAAGAAGAAATGTCATTCTGGAAGGAGATTCTAAACTCATAGTCAATTGTCTCAATAATGTCTGCTCTCCTCTATGGGAAATCAAAGAGATTATTGGTATATTTAAATGGTTGATAGAGTTCTTTGATGAAATTAGAATAGAACATGTCTATAGGGAAGGTAATAGGTTGGCTGACCTTATAGAAAATCAAAGTCTCAATATGTTGGATTTGCAGGTTTTCAAATATGAGAATAGCTTTAGAGAGCTAAAAGAAATCATCACATAGGAAAGAAGAACCTAGAAAAGAAGGTGGGAAATGGAATAGAGAAGCTAGTTTGAGTTTCTTTAAAATGTTTAATGTGCACACTCCTTATATTTTTAAAAATACTCATTGGGCCCACCAAGGTGGGGGGCATTTTCCTTCATAGGAAAATTCAAAGTTAGACAAAAGAGCAGGATGAGGATATTCTTGCCTGGAGTATTGGCTTTTTCAAATTTGGTACCTTGGTGGACTTTTTTCAATTTGTTTTTTATATGGTGGACCCCTACATGAGCTTATGTAGGCTAGAGATGACTCAACGTCATGAACCTATGGGTTCTCTTTTAAGTCGGATGACCTATGTGGTCTATGATGTGGACAATAACTTTCTCGATGTGACTACGATGGCTTCGGTTTATGATTACTCTTTGACCAGGAAAGTTTTAGCTTCCATGATAAAGATAAGAAGAAACTTAGGTTTTTATGCTAGTAATGATTTCAACAAGTGTCACACATGCAAGGACCTTAGAAAGATTAAATTCTGGTTTGATAATTTTAAAAACTTATCTTCAAAATGTAGCAAGACAAGGAAAATTTGTAATCTTATCTCTAGTCACTTTCACAAAATCTTTGTTTCCATTGCTCATACCAATTCACAAATGGGGGACCCTCTTAAATGCACTAAACCTAAAAATTATGAAGGAATTAGAGATAATAAGGAGTTGTGGGATATTTTTCATGAAGCGGGTTTTACCCCTTTCTTCTTAGTGATCAAAGGCTACAACAAGGAGTTCTCTGCCAGGGTCTGCAACTCTTAGCTAAATGGGAAGGTCATGGTTAGTAGAATCTCCTTCACTGTTACTCTTGAATACATTGGAAAGGTTACTAGCCTTTAAAACGATGGAGAGCTAGTGGAAAGGAAGAGTACGAGGGATTACAAGAAGTTTATGAAGAGATTTTTCAGGAAGGGCGACAAACTAGTGCATCCCCAAAATGGGTATGATCATTTTGCTTTACCTCAACCCTATCCAATGGTTAGTTATTATGTTATGAGGTATTTTAATCTTGAGGGATGGTACCCAACTGTGCATGGGTACCACTTCCCTATCCTCAACCATGTTAGGAATCTGCAAAAAATTAATATGCCTTCCTTCAATTTTCCTCCCTTAAAACCTGTATTCAAACTTGGGTGAATCCCCTGCTCCATCAAGGTCTAATTTACTTGATGTACAAATTTTTTGTTGATCATTCCCTAATTATTAGTGGTCTTGCCCCGACATCTAGTATTGTTGGTAGCTCCAGGAATTTTTATGCTAAAACCTCTAAACTACCGCACTCAATTCTGAAAACCCTTAACTCTCTTAGCCCTGTTGATTCTATGATAACCATTTCTACTAGTTTGGTTGTGGTCCTTGAAAAGAACTCCTTGGAATTCATTCTTCTTGATACTAACCTTGATAAAAAAAAGCATGAAACTCCCAAAAACACCCCGAGAAAAGAAAAGAAGACCAATAGTGACTCAATTGGTTAGAGTATCACCATTGACTTAGAGCTCCATAACTCAGAGAAAGAAGAGGAAAAATATGAGAATCAAGAAAAGTATGACCGTGGCTTGGGGGAAACAAGGTCGGCCCATCTTCACACTAAAGGGAGAATTAATTATGAGAAAAATGAGTTTAAACAGGTTAATTCTCCCCTTAAAGAAATCTATGAACTTGATGAGAAAGAGGATTTGAAGGATAACCCTAAAGGTGAAGATTTCCAGGTGGAGGATGAAGAGAAGAATGATTACCCCAATAAGGATATGGAGGAAGAAGTGGAATTGAGAAATGAGAGTAGTAATTTTGAAAGTGAAACTGAGGATGAAGAGGAAAGAGATGATGAGAGTAGTAAAATGGAAACTGAACATGATTCCATGCTTAGGAGCCTGATGGACCCTTACAACTCGAAAGAAGACGAAATGGTTAAGTGATCTACCATGTCTACCAATCATGATGAAATTTCTAAGATGAATGGGCATTTACTTGAAATGAATGAAAGATTTTCTACTCTGGAACATAAAAATGAGGAACAGGACAGGAAGATTAGTGAATTATGTGATGTTGTCAATTTACTTTGCCAAATTACTGATGGGATCATGAACACTGCTGTTATGGGGATGATCTTTGATCATGGCAGAATTCAGAGGAATAAAAAAAAGAAGGCTAACTGGGGTGAGTACGAGATGAATGAGAAGGAGGACATAGACCAAGATGATACATGGATTCAGAATCTACGAAGGTTAAAGAAAAAATGGAACCTACTCAAGAAAGAGTAGCTACTTTTAGTTATGTTTCTATTAATGCTTTTATGGTTATGACTTGTCATTTTGAAAACAATTGTGGGGTCTGTGAACCCCTTTTGATTAAATGGTTAGTTTATGACTTTTCTAGAAATGTTTATGATAGGTTTAATGCTGATATGAACTCTATGATTATTAGCTCTAAGGAGAAGGATAATAGGTTAGCTATTTTTATTTGGTTTAACAACTGGAAGCTTCTTCGTATTAGTAGAAATAACTATAGGGTGATGAAAGTTTTTTATTATTTTTGAAGGGAGATCAGTTTTTGTGTGCTCATGGTTGTATGATCTTGTAAGTTGGTTGTTGTTTCTCCAGACCGCCTCCCTGCTAATCTAATCAAAAGCATATTTCAATTAAAAAATATTAATTTAAACTACTACAATTATACAAATAAATAATTAAATAGATTAAAAACATGGATCATTTCTTTCAACCTAATCTACACTCTATTTATTATTATTTTTGTCTAATTGAAATCATTCTCAATATTTCATAAAGACTGAATTGGCAAGGTCCCCTACTTATAATTAGAGTTTTAGATGCACATCATCTGAGATGATGTAATATTATGTTTTTGTGGAGGTGTCTCAAAAGAACTTCGAAAAATGATAGAATGATAATTATGTACCAACCCATATTTTATTAATGTGTTTATGTGACATGAAAAGATTTGTTTCTTTCTAGATCTAAAATATAAATTTCATTAAATAATAAATACTGAAAATTCAAGGGTGAGCTATCCATACTCCAAGCGCCCCGTAAATTTTCTTTTGGTGATGGTAACAAGCAAAGATCGTGCGGTTGATGTACGCAAAGAAGGCAAAGAAGCGCAGAAAAAGGCCAGGATAACAAATATTTTTTCCTATGGCGAAGCTTCCATATTTTTCATCACTTTAATGGTTTGGAATCTGTGATTTTATTTCTAAGGGCTTCTTTTCATGGCGCAGGGGTTGTGAATCTTTATATGCCATGATAAGTATGAGGCGAGGCAATAGTTTCAGGATATGAACAAAATGGGATTGTCGAAACTTTTAAGTAAATTTGGCAGAAAATGCATCCAGTTAATACTGATCTTCATCCACACTCCCGTCATCGAAACTAAGTGCATACCTGAAATCTCCCTGATTTGGTCTAATTGCTGCTTTAAGTCGTCATACTATTAGTTTTCTTTTGTTCCTTAAACAAGTTGATCCATTTAAGAGCAAACGATTGATATAAACCATTCTCTTCCCTAGGGAAGGGATCCCTTCAGCTTTTCAGGCATATTTCTTCAACTTAATTCAAATCTCCACATTTTTTAGAAATGCATTTTTTTTTTTTCACTTATTTAAATTTGATTCGAAATTTTTTGAGAATCAACAAGTTCAATTTATTTATTAATTTTAATTTAAAATTTAAATGTGTAAAGGTGGTGTATTTAATTCATTATAGTTAATTAATAATTTAGATTTAGGGGATTTTATATTGCATTTGTATTAGCATGTTAATGAGTATATTTATTGTAAAATTTATTATTTATGTATTTAATAATACATAGATATATTATGTGGTGTCTTGGCCTTCAAATTTTGCTTATAGTTTGTCAATTAATTCACATAGCTTTTAAATCAAAGGCTAACCTCCTAGTTTGTAAATTTCCAATGTTACTTGTAGACACCAATTTTTTACCCTTAAGGGTTGATCCAAATAAAGTTTTTAAGCCTAGGTTAGGGTTAGCTTTTGAAATTTAGTTTTAAAAAATATTAATAATAGTTTTAATTGAATTCTTTGGTATATTATTTGTTGTCATTTAGAAAACATGTTATATCTATAAATCTTATAAAATGAAAAATAATATATTCAAAATATATTAGAAAAATTTAAAAATATTAAAATTTAAATGATTTAATAATTATTATGCAATTAAAAATGACTAGAATTTTTTTTAAAATATTTTATTATAATATGAAAAGTACAATTTTTATTAAGTTTTTCATTCTATTATATTATTTGTTGTCACTTTAAAATAAAATATATTTAATCATATTATAAATTTTTTAAATTTAAAAAAAATTATTTTACAAAAATAATTGAGTAATATGTACTAAAATTAAATAATATGTACTATATTTTGATTCTAATTAGAGTTAGGGTTAGGTTTAGCTTAATGTTATCATTAGAGTATGGTAAAAATATGGTGTCCATTCTAAGATATAACTTAGGTTAGAGTTAGCATTAGGGCCTAATTATGGTTAGAACTAGTGTTACATTAAAATTTAGTTTAAAAAAATATTAATAATAGTTTTAATTCTATTGTAACAAAATTTGTCTGTGGTATATTATTGTTTTATTTCAAAAATTATGTTGTATTTGAAAATATTTTAAAATTAAAAAGAATTTTGGTAAATAAATGATTTAAAAATTATTTTGTAATAAAAAATGATTAGAAAATGTATAAAATCATTTTATTACAATATGCAAATTACCATCTTTTACGAATTGAATTACTACCTTCAATATAATGTAAATAAGTAATAAATAAAATATACCAATATTAAATGGCATACACCATCTTATGATTATGGTTAAGGTTAGGGTTAGGGTTGGTTTGGTTAAAATTAAAGTTTTAAATCTAAAATAGAGTTTTATTTAGGCTTAATAATAGGGCTCAATTAGGGTTAGAGTTAGTGTTAGGATTTAAGTATGAGATTACCATTATAGGACAAAGCTTGGAATTAGCATTCTGGTTGAATTAGTATTAGGGTTAGCATTAGGTTCCATTAGGAGTAGACATGGTGTTCCTAAGATATAAATTAAGGCTAGAGATAGTGATAGGGTTAGGATTAAATTAGTATGAAGGATAACGTTATTATTATGGTTAGAGTTAATGTGTGTTATATTAGGGTTAGGATGTATTTAAGCTCATGGATTTATCTACAATCCTAAATTTGATCACAATCCTCACATAAACCTTAACATTACGGATAGGAGAATTAATGACAATTAACAAGAAAGTAGGCAGTACAAAAATATAAGCTTGGAAAACATATATTTGAAACCTTTTGTTGGGGCCTAAATGCCATTAAAAAACTATATTGGTTTATCAATATTTTAGGTAGAGGCAAAGAGATATCTTGGGCTCTATTTTAAATTTTGAATTTGAAATATTAAAAGTATCAATTTTGTGGTTGTAAAAATGAACAATGAGTTTGAAATAGCTTTAAGCATTGGATTTCATTTTGTTAGACTATACAAAATATTCCTTTATTGTTATTTTTTAAACCAAACATATCTTATTATGAGCATAACCATTGCACCTCATTGAAATGCAAATGCTAGTAATAAATTCACAACTAACAATAAAGAATGTGACATTCACTAAACAAATGTTATCATGATTATTAAATTTGCCCAAATAAAGAGTCGTGTCCCCTAGACAAAGTAAACCATACATATATTTAGGGCAAGATAGGTGAATAGAGGAGATATATTTGTGCCGTGTACATCCAACGGATTCTCCATTATACGGCCCCTAACACACATACTCTCTACAAAAACAGTAATGGATACTAATTGTATGGACGTTATCAAGAATGAAGATGAAGGGTTAGAAAGATCTAAATTACTGCTGAATAGAATGGAGGAGAAGGGAAGGGGTACTTAAAGCAATGAGAGGAGCGATGAAGAATCAGTTTCGTCTGAATTCCCCGACCATATAGTGGAGGAGATATTTTCGAACCTACAGTTCGAATTCACTTCTCGATTTCGTATTGTTTGTAAACAATGGAACAAACTCTTATCCTTTAATAGATTTCTATCTTCTTTGGCAGAGAACGATCCATGGATTCTTCTATGCAGCTCAACGCAGTGCATGGCATACTGTTTTCTCACGCAGTCTTGGAAGACTCTTTCCCTTAGTTTCTTGCCAAGCCGAACAACAAAAAGTTTCTCATTAGGTAATTCGAGATTTTCTAGCTCAGGTGCAGGTCTACTGCTAATCGAATTCGGATGGCATCGGAAGTATATGATCTTAATCCAATTACAAGGATGTACAGATATATTCCCCCCGTCATAGCACAGAGTGCAACTTTATTGGCAATAATAGACAACGGCGAGTCCTACAAAATTGTGGTCGTGTCATATAAAAGAAACCCAGGTTCCCTGCAAATTTACCATTGTTCTAAACCGTCATGTCAGATTGAACTTGAGTTGCCACTCGAGCCAAGAGATTTTCCTGTTTCTCATATTTGTTGTGCCAAGGGTCTTCTCATGTGCGTCTTAAACCATTGGGAATTTGAGGTTTGGAACATGGAAGATAAGCAAATGCAGCGATTTTCCTTTTCGTACCCGAATCTATATATTCCAGGGTGTTTCATAAACACATGGACCGAACGACTGGTTGTATGTGTGCCGTCGATCCTGTTTGTCGGAACATATATTTCCGACTCCGTTTCTACTTCTTTCGTGATTGTATGGGAATTGTTCCGGGAGGAAGAAAGGTCAATATGGAGTTGGAAAGAAAGAGATGACAAGAATGCCTCCTGATCTTTGTCGTAAATTTTTTTAATGCGCGTTCAATTAAAATGGGAAAGTTTTCAGAGTATGAGACTTTCATTGTTGGAAATTTTCTCTGTTTCAGAAGTGGGTATAGAAATACCAAGCTATTTGTCTACAGCTTACATGGGAAGTGCTGGAGTCGGATCAGAGTTTCTGATTGTGTCAGATTTAGAAGGTATCACGCAAATTTTGAGTTTCTACCTAAGCCAGGCTTGAAGATACAGGTTTCCCTTAATATGTTTTCTAGGAACTTGATCTGATCTGTTTAGAGCATATATTACATGGCAGGATGAATATTTATGTAGAAAATGTGAAGAGAAATCATTTTAAATTTTTGTTTTTTCTTTACTTGTATAAGTTCAATAAATTTAAATTTTTTATTATTTATTTTAATATCAGGTTTTTTATATATGTTTTATTTTGTTGGAATCAGAATAATTATCTCAAAGCTATTTGATATATTAAATTATGAGAGATTTTATATACCTACATCAATGAAAACATAAAACCTTATGATTATTGTTTCTCATAATCATTGATTAGGTTTGACATTATTCTTATTTAAATCTCTAATTTATTGCATAATATTGAGTATAAAATTATGTGATGAGCATTTGGGTGTTTAAATTTAAATTTTATCATTTAAAGATTTAAAAAGGAATTCATTGTTAATGGATTCAAATTAACTTAGAAATTGAAACGGTGACAATTATCTTGCATGAACAACTAGTTAGATACCATGGCCATGGTTTTTCTAACTTACATACATGATGCAAATACAAGGAATAAATATATAATTATCAAGTAATTGTGAAGAAGATTAAATCACTACATTTATTTGATAGAAAAATGCAAACACAAGATTAAATCACTAGATTTATTTGATAGAAAAATGCATGGTGTTCCTTTTAACCTTTCATAGCAATTATTTACTATCTAAGAAAATGAAATCCTGGTCAGCAAAAGAAATCATGATGTTTGGTCAGCAAAATGTAAAGTTGATAAATGAAAAATTTCTCCTTTACTCAAAATAAAGATGAGGTTCTCTTTATCCTTTGCAAAAATAAAAATCGATCCTTTTATGCACCAAAGAAAGGTGAAGTTCTATATACTTTTGCAAAAAGGAAAATTTCTTGTTCTTTTTAGACCCAAATTGGAAATGTTTTGCCTAACTTGCAAGAATGAGAAAGGAAATATTCTTGTTCTTTTTAGTCCAAAGGAAAAAATGAGTTCTCTTTATCCAGCTTTAAAAAGCTAGAAATAAATCACAAATCTTAATTCTAACTTCTCCAACCTACAAGAAACTGTTAAAACTTGCAAAGAAAGAAGTTAGTGAAAAAAATAAAACCTTTGTTGGGCTTTGACAAGCCTAAAATGATATTTCTCTATTAAAAATTTTTGCTTTTCTTCTGTCAACCCTTTAGATTGGATGCACTACAAAATGGAACGCATGCACTGACAAACAGACCAGATGCACTAAACCGATACTTCAAAGCACTAATATTTATCAGTTACCAGTGGAATAGTGATGTGCTAATTGTAAGGAAAGCAAGTGCAGAATTTGCTTCCTTAATGTCAATTCATAGAGGAGAAACAAACTAGTGTAGACAAAGCTTCAACATTTACTGAATATGGTACGTGTAAAAATATGCACAAAAACAGCATAGAGAGATGACACACAGAGTTAACATGGGAAAACCCTTTCGGGAGAAAAACCCACCACCAGCAAATGATCAACTTTATTAACAGTATGTTGAAACAATACAATAGAGTCTCATCTCCAGATTTTCTTCACTTTGTTACACAGTCATTCCAGACATACAAATAATCAGATCAAACTCTTCACTGAACACACCCTCAGCTCACTAGATTTTGTCCTCATCCAACCTTTGGATTGCCATCGGTTTTCAATACCAAACGGCTTGACAGTTCATCAGAGTAATGGCCCCAATGGCTCAAAGTCTAACCATCTGCCTATGTCAGTCTGCAATCATGAAAAATAATTATCCCACATGCAGTAGACAACCATGTTGGTTCGTATTCATTTACACCGACAGTCTCATACATAGTATCTAAGAATCGATCTTTTGGATCTCGGTTCGACCTTGCTCCCGCAGTCGGTCTCCACTCCATCGGCTATCAGCACAACATTCAAAAGGCAAAGCCGATGGCCCGATGATACCTGATCGTCTAAGGTGACTCCATTAGGTCACTAGTATATCTTTCCAAAAGATACTTTGATCTTCGATGACAAGGAAGTGGTCTTCACTGTGACATCGGAACAAGAGCATAACTACTATCCCGACTGCCGATACCGAGAACACAGACTCATCAGCTCATCGGACCAAGTCCAAAATTGTTATTCCGATCTACATTGCCAGTCCGGTAAGATGACTTCATTAGGTCATCAGAACAGAAAGAATAACACTATGCCGATAAGCGAAATAACTGAGACCGATAAAGCGAGCTTATCGGGACATCGGCATGACATTCAGAATGTTAACCTGATAACTGATAGGTGACCCAAATTGAGACTGGTAGAGCGAGCTCATCGGGACATCGGCATACCGCTGCACAAGTTATTCCGATAATCGAAGTTACCCCGATAACCAAAGTCAACTTTGTCGGGTCATCGGGATGACTTCAATCCTGCTATTCCGATACCCAATAGAAAGGAATACATCGGCAAGAGTCATGTCGATAGAGCTCACGAAATCCTTCATACTGTTTCATCGGCATGACTTAACCCGATCAGTATGGGCTATTGTCAAGTGAATTTAAGGCACATTTTCCAACACTAATAGGACTGCAAGATGCGCTAAGTTTTGGATCGGATAGGCTAAAAAGTACTCAAGATGTGCTGACAGACAACCTGAATGTGCTAAAGAATGGTACCAATGTGCTAATTTAGGTTTTCCATGTGCCTACAATGTTAGTCTTGCATTAAAAATGATGTTATAAATGGGGTTATTCCCCATGGTGGGTGCCAAAAATGTGTGCGGGAAAAGTGGGGGGATGAAATGAAAAATCTTGGTGCAAGTTATGGAGTTATATTGAATAACTCAACTTTCCAAGGGATCTTCCTTTGTACTCTATTTCACAAGACCCCTCAAGCCAATGCCTTTTCTCTTTGATCACTAAGCAAAGTGACTTAGGGACGACAATCATGGAAACAAGGGATATTGATAAATCTAGCATGGATGCATTCCTAGTTATGCATGATATTAAGTCTAACATGATTTAAACTGACATGGATATGATAACAAAATGAAAGGATTAGTAACAAAGCTATCCTACCATGCTATACTAGTCTACCATGATTATTATGTGATAATGCAAATGCCTATTTAAGATGCTATGAAGATTATTTCTATCAAAGAGAGGCTAAATCCTTGAATAAAATGATTTAGACTAGTTGCTTAGTAAAAAGTCTATAAGTTTGATACTAAAGAATTGGATATGAAAATGGAGGAATGAGGGCTCTATTTATAGGAAAAATAGGGCAATGAAAGGTCAAGATTGAATAATCTTAACAAGGGCTAGGATTGAAAGTTATCAATCCATGTTTAGTGGGAGCAGGAGACTACAGTGTGCTCGAGTGGGAGAAGGTTACAGCCAATCAGGTTTGAAGACTGGTGCAGATTAGAAGACTGGCAGTTTGAATGAAGGACAAAATGATGCTAATGCTGAGGATGGGGACTCATAGATTTGATGCATGTTTAAAAATTTTCATGGGGGCCTAGGTATGGATCTTTAGTGCCCTACAAATTTGACCTCCTTCTTCAGGAGAGAGTGGAGGGTCTAGATGGAGTATAGGTTAACCCTTCTCTGGATCCAAAGTCGAATGATCCTCATGAGAAGGATCATCAAAATCTTAAGGGTCCTCTAGAATCTAACACGATTACTGGATATTAAAGAAGAAACCTAAGCAGTGGTCTTCTCTTTTTGAGATCCAACTTTTGGGGAAATCTTATTTGCATTTGGTCAGTAATACTTTGGATCCTAGTGCACAAAGGTTCGTTATCTCTATTTAAAATTCAATCATTGACTTCAATATTTTTCTAATTGCTCTATCTCTAGTGGGTAAATTTATGGGTCCTAGACCCAATATTGAGACTGCAAGGGATTTTGCTAAAAAGAAATGGAAGTTGAAGGGCCAGGACAACATTTCTGCAATGCCAAAGGGATTCTTTGTCTTTTCTTTATCGTATGAAGAAGATATCTCTGCAGCCTTAGTGGGTGGACCTTGGGTGATTGGTAAGTTGTCACTAATGGTAATCTCATACTTAAATCCTAACACTAATTCTAACCTCCACTAATCCCTATTAATAACCCTAAATAAAACTTTATTTTAGAATTGAAACTTTATTTTTAATCAACCCTTAAACCTAACATTAAGCTAATGTTAACCCTAACCCTAAATATAGTCATAAGATGGTGCATATCATTTAACTTTGGTATATTTTATTTACTATTTATTTACATTATATTGAAGGTAGTAATTCAATTCGTAAAAGATGGTAATTTGCATATTGTAATAAAATAATTTTATATATTTTCTAATCAGTTTTTATTATTAAATAATTTTTAAATCATTTATTTTGTAAATTCTTTTTTATTTTATAATATTTTTAAATACAACATATTTTTTAAATAAAACAATATTAAACTAGAGACAAATTTTGTTACAATAGAATTAAAACTATTTTTAATATTTTTTTAAACTAAATTTTAATGTAAGACTAATTCTAACCCTAATTGAGCCCTAATGATAACTCTAACCTAAGTTGTATCTTAGAATGGACACCTTATTTTTACCATACTCAAATGATAACATTAAGCTAAACCTAATCCTAACCCTAACCACAATCAAAATATGACACATATTATTTAATTTTAGTACATATTATTCATTTTTTATTGTAAAATAATTTTTCAAAATTTGAAAATTTTAAATATTTTTTTAAATTTTATAATATGATTAAATATAAAACTTAAATATATTTTATTATAAAATGATAAAAAATAATATAATAGAATGAAAAAATATGGATAAAAATGGTACTTTGCAAATTGTAATAAAATATTTTATTAAAATTTCTAGTCATTTTTAATTGCAAAATAATTTTTAAATAATTTAAATTTTTAATATTTAAAAAAAATTTAAAATATGTTTGTAATATATTATTTTTTATTATTTATAGATATAGCATGCTTTCTTAATGAAAACAAATAATATACCAAACATAGTTCAATTAAAACTATTATTAATATTTTTCTAAACTAAATTTCAAAAGCTAACCCTCACCTAAGCTAAAAACAAAATTTGAAGGCCAACAAACACCACATAATATACCTATGTATTATTAAATGCATAAATAATAAAAGTAACAATAAATAAATAAATATTCTTATTAACATGATAATACAAATGCAACATAAAAAACCCTAAATCAAAATTATAAACTAGTTATAATGAATCAAATACACCACCTTTACACACTACTCCAAGACAACTAACCCCAATTTAAATTTTAAATTAAAATTAACAAATAAATTGAACTTGTTGATTCTCAATAAATTCAAATCAAATTTAAATAAGTAAAAAATAAAATAAAAAATGCATCTCTAAAAAATGTGGAGATTTGAATTAAGTTGAAGAAATATGCCTGAAAGCTGAAGGGATCCCTGATCTGATGTCAGGATCTATGACTGTTGCACGTGAGATGTTAACCTTTTGCAATGATTAAATGAAGGTCTTAAAATTACAATCAAATTGTTTAAATAAACATAATGATCAAATAACGATAGTTTGAACAAAAGAGAGAAAGAAGAGAGAAGACAAAACACAAGTTGATAACGGAGTTCACCAATTGGCTACGTCTTCGAGTCCCTCCAATGGAGTGACCGGTCCTTGATTCAGCTCCAGAAAATGGTTACAAAGCACCTCAATGGTTACAAAGACTTCTTATGTCTCCTTGGATGATAATGAATTACAAAGTCCTTCTCACACATGCAACAAGCTTGAATTCAAGCTCCCAATGCACAAAGATGAACTATTCACTATCGAACTCCCAAAAGAAATTCTCACACCAATTCCCCAATGTTCAACTCTCTCCCCCCTTTAAATACTATTTTACATTCTAAAATGGGGTTAAAACAATAATATTTCCATATCCCCCAATTTTAAACTATATCTCTAAAACAAACACTTAAAATACCATTTAATCTTTTTAAAATCCCAACCCATTAAAATACATGGCTCATATAGTTCGAGCTTTAACAATATATATTTTGGGTTGGCTTGAATATAGTTTAATGTTAATTTTAGGGACCCTTTTATTTTGGATCACCACCACTTTCCACAAAACTCTAAACCGCTGAGTCTTATCCCGAAACAACCGCATGGTATAGTAGTAGGGAGTGGCAGCACATAAATATGGGGTCACTGGTTCAAACCACCGACCCTCCATAATATTTTATAGGGCATTTAATAGTCTTTAAATAGAAGCAGCCTCCAAATATATCCAAAGAATCTGCATAGCCTAGCGGAGGAGAATGAAAATAGGAGAGCAGAGGTGAGGGGTTCTAATCCCTCTATCTATATTTTGGTAAACTCAACCAAATCAGATCTGAAACTGTCATAGCTTTAACCATTTTTGGTGAATAGAAATTATCCACCCGGATGAATACTTTTGACTGGAGAACTTTTGGATCTCCAAAAGTTGCATTTATTCAGAAATTAAGTGAGAGCATGGCCTCCCCACTTGTCCTGTGTCATCTATGCATCTTTGTACCTGACTCACAATCAAGATTAAGACTACAAAAGTATTGTTGATTATAACCATCATGATATCACTCCCATATGCCTCTACATCAACTGTTGTAGCCACTAACTAATAACCACTGACTAGCATTTAACTGAGCAACAATGCAGATACAAAAGTGAACAAATGAACAGCATAATGGTATTTCACCACAGGAACATTTTTACCAGAAGGATCCCAATTATCTATGCTTTCATTTTCTATCTCCACAAGTTGTCTTGTTGGCATATCCTGCAACATTTGTTCATCAGTAGCCTTGACCACTTCTGTATCCTGCCTCAAAACACCTAAACTGACAGACATGAGAGTCAAATCCTTACTCACATTAATCACCCTCTTTAATTGTCCTATATTCACAAAAGAATGATCAGTCTTAAATCTGTGAGAATGCACAATATACTGCAAGCCATCTTTAAACAAATGATAATGATTCTTTTCTCAATAGAAAATAGCCTTTTGATCAAATAGATAAGGGCTTCCAAGCACTATTCCATAGATATCCAATGGAACCACATCGAATTGTACCTCATCCACAAACTTGCTTGTGATCGTGAATTGTAAGGTGCATTGCCTTGTTATTTGCAACTTACTATTCTCACAAATCCAACCTAGTGGATAGGGTCTCTTATGCAGTGTGGTTTTCAATCCCAAGTTTTTGACAACACTTTTAGAAATCAAGTTAACTTGAGAACCACTATCTATGAGTGCATCAATTTTCACATTCTTAGCGATAACCCTTACATGAAAAAGTTCATTTCTCTTTGGATCTTCAGGAACACTATCAACTCAAGAAGTAGAAGCACAACTATCAGAAGAAGCACAAGCAATGGGAGCTTTACCTTTCAAACCCATCGCAAAAATCTTAGATTCATCCTCAGAATTTGAACCAAGATCGATGGCAACATTTGCAGTTTTCTCCTTACCTTTCTATTTCTGAGCCCACTTAGGTTTCAATTTTGGATGCAACTAGCAACAATGTTCTTCATCATGACCTTTCTTGTCACAATGCGAACATGTGAACTCTTTCTTAATAGTAGTTCTCTTCTTTTCTCTTTTTATTTCAGCAACCTTAGATGACTTTTGTACAAAATTATCATTGTCAAAACTCTTACCCCTAGACTCTAGATGTGTGGCTTGAACACTAACTTCATCCAAATTACTAGGATTCAACATCAAAATAGAATGTGTTAGGTAAGAGTGCAAACCACCTATGTGTTTAAGCAGTGTATCCTAAGTATACAATGGCACATTCAAAGCAATAGACTGTTTTCTAAACTCATGGGTGTAATCTTGGACAAACTGGCCCTTAGCTTGCCTAAAGGTTTGCTAGTTCATTGTCAATTGTTGCATATGTCCTAAAGGGTAGAACTGCTTCTTGAGAGTAGCAACAAATTCCATCCAAGTAATACCGACATTACCATGGTGAGCACTTTCTGCCCTAGACCTACTCTCCCACCAAATGAGAGTTGTTCCTCCCAACCGAAGAGTGGCTAACTGGATCCTAGAGGCATCTTCTCCTAGGCCTTGTATCCTACAATACACCTCTATTTGTTGGACCCAATCATGTAACTTTTCAGCATCTAATTCCCCACAGTACTTAGGTAATTCAAATTTTACATCTAGTTTAATTACAGGCTTAGATGTGCTCTTGAAAGGATTAATAGAAGTAGAAGAAGAAGAAGGGGAAGAAGGAGGAGAAGGAGATGGAGGAGTTTTTGGTGGTGAATCACCACCTCTCAATTACTTTTCTTTATCCTCTCAATCTCCATGGTCCTTGGATGACTTTCCTTTTTCATGCTTCATCAGTTATTGCCTCTCTTTGTAGAGCACTTCTACCATAGCCTTCATTTCAAAAAAAGCTTTCCAAAAGTCTTTTTCATTGAGCTCTGGGTATTCTTGTTTAGTTGCAATTTCTGACATCTTTAGTGGAAAGGTCCTTCATTTACTGATTTCAAGATTATACTCTGTAAATGTGCCTTCACCATGTTGGCTCTTAGATTGCATTAACATCCACCTCTGCAAACACTAGTCAAACAAGCTCTGATACCACTTGATCTGATGTTAGGATCTATGACCGTTGCACGTGAGATGTTAACTTTTGCAATGATTAAATGAAGGTCTTAAAATTACAATCAAATTGTTTAAATAAACATAATGATCAAATAACGATAGTTTGAACAAAAGAGAGAAAGAAGAGAGAAGACAAAACACAAGTTGATAACGGAGTTCACCAATTGGCTACGTCTTCGAGTCCCTCCAATGGAGTGATCGGTCCTTGATTCAGCTCCAGAAAATGGTTACAAAGCACCTCAATGGTTACAAAGACTCCTTATGTCTCCTTGGATGATAATGAATTACAAAGTCCTTCTCACACATGCAACAAGCTTGAATTCAAGCTCCCAATGCACAAAGATGAACTATTCATTATCAAACTCCCAAAAGAAATTCTCACACCGATTCCCCAATGTTCAACTCTCTCCCCCCTTTAAATACTATTTTACATTCTAAAATGTCGTTAAAACAATAATATTTCCATATCCCCCAATTTTAAACTATATCTCTAAAACTAAAACTTAAAATACCATTTAATCTTTTTAAAATCCCAACCCATTAAAATACATGGCTCATATAGTTCGAGCTTTGACAATATATATTTTGGGTTGTCTTGAATATAGTTTAATGTTAATTTTAGGGACCCTTTTATTTCGGATCACCGCCACTTTCCACAAAACTCTAAACCGCTGAGTCTTATCCCAAAACAACTGCATGGTATAGCGGTAGGGAGTGGCAGCCCATAAATATGGGATCACCTGTTCAAACCACTGACCCTCCATAATATTTTATAGGGCATTTAATAGTCTTTAAATAGAAGTGGCCTCCAAACATATCCGAAGAATCTGCGTAGTCTAGCGGAGGAGAGTGAAAATAGGAGAGTAGAGGTGAGGGGTTCTAATTCCTCTTATCTATATTTTGGTAAACTCAACCGAATCGGTTCCGAAGCTGTCATAGCTTTAACCATTTTTGGTGAATAAAAATTATCTACCCAGATCAATCCCTGCCCTAGGGAAGAGAATGGTCTTTTTCAATCACTTTCTCTTAAATGGATCAACTTGTTCAAGAAACTGAAGAAAACTAATAGTATGACAATTTACAGAAGCAATTAGATCGAATCAGGGAGATTTCAGGTATGCACTTACTTTCGATGATGGGAGTGTGGATGAAGATGAGTATTATCTGCAAGCATTTTTTGCCAAATTTGCTTGCCCCATTGCCATGACCAGGGATTCAAATTTCCCCCTACATTACACATCTCTATACTGTAAAGCGGAAAAATCGCGATCGAACCCTAGTTGCTCTCCCCTCTTCCAACTCCGAGGAGAGAGAAGGGAGGTTCGCTAGGATTCGATGGTTTTTCACTTAGGGGAGAGACTTTACATTCAAAAGAGGGGTTGAAACTCATAAGATCCAATCCCACACAATGTAAGATTGGATGCTAAATGAATTTCAAGGGTTAGGAAAGCAAGGCTACCCTCTTTTGTAAAGAATGTTGTTAAGGAAATTAAGCTAGGAATGCATAGAAAGTCATAAAGATTCGCTTATAAATTGAGTTTGGGTTATAGGATGAAGCTGCGGACCTGGAATTAGCAGTAAAATGTCGATACAGCGCTGTCCTGCAAATTTGAGCAAAAGTTGTAGGGACGGTGGCGCCCGGCTCCACGATCCTCCGAAAAATCCGCGAAACGAAGGGGGATCTGTTCGTCTCTGCACAAGGATTCCAGATCTTCAATTTCAGCCGCGTACCTGCAACCTTGTTCTAAGGATGTTTGTATCCTTATGTGCGAAGGTTTAGATGTTGTATGTTGTATGTTGTAGCATGTAGTATGTGATCTCCTCTTCAATGGTTGAATCCTTGTCTTGAATGCAACACTTAGCCTTGAATGGAGACTTGAAATGATCAATTGCTTGAAAGAATGCTTGAATGCTTGAATGCTTGAGTATAATTTCCACGCTTTGTATATATATCCTCTTCCTACCAAATGAGAGAGAAAAATGTAGTTTATATACTTGTCATTTAGGGCTGATAGACTGATTTTCCTGACCTTAGGCCGACCAGGAAATGTAATTTCCAATTTGCAAACAAAAAGACCCGAGACCCCTTAGGAGACCGGGCCCAAAGTAGGACCCAGGGACCAGGGCGCTAGGCGCGCTGGTCCTGAAGGACCAGGGCGCTGGGCGCTCTGGTCCCACCTCCCGGGACAGCAGGGTGCAAGGAGGTTCAAGCCAGGGTGCTTGAAAAATGTAGTTTTCAGTGTCGTGAGCAAGTTTCAGGGTCTCCATTTAGGTTGCGTGTTGCGTCGCCATCGTGAAGACCAAAATGCAGTCGAAATTGCAAGTGTCGCAATTTTAGGACGCTACATTTAGCCCCCACTTTAGCGGGAGTATGTATGCTCATACTTCCGATAAAGTACAAGGAAACAACATTGAAAGACTTTCACCACGTCAAGGAGGCAAGATACACCAAGCCCCCAGTGGACTAAGGATCTTACGACTTCGATTGACAAAGTAAAAGGGAAGATCACGAAGGAGAACCATGACTGTCAGTAGTAAGGCTCCCTCACTATGAGTCATGCAAGAAAGATATCAAAAATTTTCAAGGCAAGGCTAAATTTGCCAAGAAATTTTCAAGTATCTTGAAAAGATATGAACGGGATGTATGCCCCCCTACGTTAAAGCGATTGCACATGCCTCACCGGGGGTGATTGTTTTAACGTAGTGATACACATAAGAAATGAGAAAGGAGCACGTTATCGCAAGGATTTAGCCCCCAAGTGTGAGATAAACCCAAGGATAATAGACACAAAACACAAAGCACGAGGTGACTTCGCTTTCCTTGGGGTCAGTATGCTGTATGATAAGTCATCTATATATATCATATGTATGTATGCATAATTGTTCTTCATTCCCCAATCAAGGAAGGTCACCTAGAAGAAGGGAACACATGTGTCTTTTGAGTCAACATGAGAGAGATCGAGAGATCTCAATACTTTGCATCGTCCTCAAGTAGACAACACCAAGGACAACAAATAGAAGAATGAGAATAACATATAGAAGAAGTAACAAAAGAGAGGAGGAGAGAATCTGCTATGCTAATGTAACTAGTCTAGCACGTCATCTACCCCCCGATCTTGCTGATCAATGTTTCGGGAAGGCAGGGAACACGCTAGAGGAGGAACATCCAACACAGCAGATGGAGCTATCACAAGATCCAAACAAGGGCTATGTTCATGTTCCGAGCCACATTGTTCTTGTCTAGGAGCTAGGATAAGTGCTTTAGAAAATTCATTAGATAAATGGTTATCAACATCAACAAGTTCATATTCACTATCAGAAGCAAGACGAGTAACATTTTCATCATGAATAACATTTTCATCTATATCATCATCAAGATTTATAAAAATAGGATCTTTAACTCGCACCGGATCAAGATCATCATGCATCTTATGTTTAGGAGATTTAGGCTCAATGTCCGGCTGAGGAGAAAATGGAATAATGCTTGTTGAAGGTGTTTTTGGAGATTGTAAAGTTTGATCTCTAAGATGACGCTTTCGCCGGCGTTCACGTGCAGAACGATTTCGTCTAGTCTTAGTAGGAAGTGAAGAAGACTGAGGAGGAGGAATGTTCTCATCCTTAGCACTTGGGTGTTTAGGTTGTGGTCTCTTAGGCTGGATAATAGGAGAAGAAGAAGGTCTCTTCTCTCTATAAAAAGAAGGAGGAGGAACTGCTCCATATAAAGGAGGAATTTTTGGTTTAGGGAGAAGACCAAGTCCATCATGACGAGGAGGTATAGGTCTACTCTTAGGAAGTTTATTAGGTATAGACATAGTCACATCCATAGGGATGGGTTGAGAATCTTCTTGAGGAAAGACATTAGTTTTATCTTTCAAAGGAAGAACTTCCTTCTCAAGAATGATAGGAATATCAAGTTTAGGTGCTCTAGGTTCACTTAGAGATAGGATCATATCTGTTTTCCACTTTTGATAAGATTTGAAAAGATGATCACTTCGCGGAGGAAGAGATTGGAATTGTTTAGGCCAAAAGTAATCAATAGGAACACTAGAGGTTCTTTCAGCTGGTTTAAAGAGACTATGATTGACAGTAACAACTTCACCATTATGGGGAAATTTCAAACACTTATGAATAGGAGAAGCAATAGCTTTCATGGAAGATAGCCAAGGATAGCCAAGCTTCACACAAAATTGTTCGGAAGATGGAATAATAGAAAAGTTCACATCAAGAGATTTGTTATGGACCTCAATAGGCAATGTAATAGAACCAATTGCAGGAGAAGAAAATGCATCAAATAGTTTCACAATCACATCTGTTTTGTCATATATCACTTGATTCAATTGCAAAGTAAAAAGAAATTCTTCAGTAATAACATTAACCATGCACAAAGGATCAATAAGCACTCCACGGCAAGGTGTATTCTTAACTTTTGCAACTATGTATAAAGGACCATCAGGTGCCCTAATGGTCTCACTGGAATCAAATGTGATGGAAGGTTCTTTAGGGATTTCTTGCTGCTCTACAAAGTTAATCACATTCGGAGTCATAGACACAAGACCATCAGATGAGAGAGAGGAATCATTAGCCTCAATTGCATTAGAGGTATGAGAAGGCAATGGATCAGTGAAAATCTAAAGATTTTGGTTAGGAGGAGCTACAGATGTGTTGCCTTTATCATTTACTCCAGAAACAAAGATAGTATTGTTATCAATCAAATCTTGAATTTTACCCTTTGAAGAAAAACATTTTTCAGTATCATGCCCAGGATGACGGTGAAATTGACAAAAAGTTTTATTATCAAAATAAGGTGAAGTAATCTTTACAGGATCAATTTGTCTTATAGGAGGAAGAGTAAGCACATTTTGTTCCAATAACTTATTCATAATACTATGCAATGATTCATTCAAAGGAGTATACTTTCTTTCTTTCTTGAAAAATTTAGAAATAGGAGGCACACCTGATGCTGCATTCACATTGTTGTTGATGATGTTTTCATTAAATTTGATGGAATCTCTGTTCGGTTTAAACTTCCCAAATGGTTGTTGACTGCTATCACCCTTATCACTCGGAGCCATAGGATGTGATTGTTCCATTTGACTCACAGTCAGTTGATAATTGTGAAGAGTTGCACACAACTGGTGGAAAGAAGTAAACTCAGAAAACAGAAGTTTGTCTCGAATATCTTTTTGTAAATTAGAAATAAAGATTCTTTGAATATCATTGTCAGGTACTGGAAAAGAAATTTGAGCATACAAATGCTTATATCTACCAATGAAATCAGTCACTTTTTCTTTAACACCTTGTTTACAATGCATTAAATCAATCAAAGTAACTTTAGGACTTATATTGTTTTGAAATTGTTGAATGAAAGCATTTGCAAGTTGTTCGAAAGAAGTAATAGAATAAGAAGGCATCGAGCAATACCATTGTAGGGCTTTGTCTCTTAATGTTCTCGTGAATAGTTTTGCAAGCAAGCTTTGGTCATAAGCAAAATCAGTACAAATTGTTTGAAAAGTCTTAACATGTGTTAGAGGATCTCCTTTACCATTATAAAGTTCCAAATGCGGGATTTCAACATGTTTAGGAGGGATAGCTCGAACAATGTCAAGAGAAAGTGGGCTCGCAACATCAAATGTGGGCACACTAAACTTAGATTGATTCATAGAGGCAATTTGTTGCTGTAAAGAAGAGACAGTTTGTGCAAGATTGTTAATGGTCGCTTCAGTCGAAGAGTTCATATTGGATGTGTTAGATTGAGATGGAGGTGTTATGTTATTGAAAGAGGGTAGAGAGTAAGGTGGTGGGACTCTATGATAATTAGTCATAGGAGATGATTGGACAGGAGGAATACTACAAGGAGGGATGGAATGGTTAAATGAATTGCCCCCTTGCATCATGTTCATTTGTGAAGATGTAATAGGAACACTCATTGAAGGAGTGAATGAAGAAGTCGGATTGAATGAAGGAAGAGGGTTAATTGAAGAAGAAGGGTTGCCCCCATGACTAGTAATCATGGGAGGAATGTCTTGTATAGAAGTAGCCATGATGTTTGATGTAAAGGTAGGTATACTAGCAATAGGAGTTGTCAAAGGAATAGAATGATTGACTTGAGTAGGAGGTTGTATATAACCTAAGGTTTTGGCACAACTCTTCATAGGCATCACATTCGAATCCACAATGTGTGCAATACCACGCAAAATATCAATTCCATTCTTATCACTTTGAGGCATACGTTTTAGACCCTCAATTAAAGGAAGAGCTTGACTATCAGGGTATTCTTGAGACATCCATTGTCGAAAATCGTCAAATTGGTTATCCAATTTCGAAAGTTGTTCTTCAGAAACCTCATGGAGAGCTTCTTCATCATTAGGAGGATTAGAGGAATTACCCATGTCCTCGTTAAAAAGGCTATTCAAATTAGGTTCCATCTCCTCAGTAGTTAAACCTTGGAAAGACTTAATTCTACGGCTTCGTCTAACAGGAATAGTGTAAGTAGGGCTTATTGTTGTAAAACTCATGCACTAGAGAAGGAGAGAAAATTTTGATTTTAGAGGTAGCAATTTTCAGTAAAATCAGCCAATCTTCTGGATTTAAGCTATTAAATGCAATCACAATAGTCTCCCGAAATTTCAAAAAAAATGCCCGGGACCGTGGCGCCCGGAGTGCAACACGGTCCTTGCAACTTTTTTCAAAATTTGCAGGGATGAAAGGTATGATGATTTTAGAGCTAATCTGAAAAAAATTGAGTGATTTTACGATCTGTAGATAGGCCAAATTAAAGTTGTAATCTCGAAATTGAACCCTATCAAGATTGTCGAAAAATGCAAAATTTGAATTTTTGAAAAGAGAGGGAAACTGAAATTTTGAATTTTATGATTTTAGAGGGAATGTCAAGAGCAATGCAAATTTTGAAATTTGAAAATTGACTCAATTTCACGCAAAATTCAATTTTGAAAGCGGAAATCAAAGTTGTTGTAATTAAGCACTTACTTTCAAAAGTCACAAAATGCAAGAATTTGAATAAAGCACTGAAATTTTTAATGAATGATAACACACTTTTCAGATTTAGGATAGTAAGAACACAATTTTGACACAAAATTTCAATTTCAATGATTTTTAAATGTTTAGAAGCCTTAATCCAAGCAATTACAAGACCAACTTTGACTGTTATTTTGAAGGTGTTAAAATTGATAAAATCAGCCAAAATTCTGGATTTTAGTAGAAAAATACAGTAAGATCTCGCTCCCGAAATTTCGGAAAAAATGTCGGGGATGATGGCGCTCGGCGCCACGGTCCTCGCAACTTTTTTCCAAATTTTTAGGGATGAAAGATATTGTGATTTTATTGCGGAATCCAAAGTTACAGCTGATTTGGAGATGTTTTGATCAGTGAAATTGTCAGACAAAGGTTGAATCAAGAGGGTTTCAAAAATTAGGGTTTTGACACTTAACCACTTAATTTTCAGAATTAAAGCACAAATATGAATTGAAAATTTGTAATAGAAGGGCAGATCTGAAATAGGCATTAACATTTAGACATTTCGCAGGTTCAATTACCAAAAAGAAAATTTAGGGTTTTTATGCAATCGCCTCTAAAATTTTGCAAAAGATCAAACATGGAAATGTAATCAATTTTTTTTTTCAGATCTAAGCATGAAAAATCAGAAAGGATGTTCATGTCGGGTTCACCAAAATGTAAAGCGGAAAAATCGCGATCGAACCCTAGTTGCTCTCCCCTCTTCCGACTCCGAGGAGAGAGAAGGGAGGTTCGCTAGGATTCGATGGTTTTTCACTTAGGGGAGAGACTTTACATTCAAAAGAGGGGTTGAAACTCATAAGATCCAATCCCACACAATGTAAGATTGGATGCTAAATGAATTTCAAGGGTTAGGAAATCAAGGCTACCCTCTTTTGTAAAGAATGTTGTTAAGGAAATTAAGCTAGGAATGCATAGAAAGTCATAAAGATTCGCTTATAAACTGAGTTCGGGTTATAGGATGAAGCTGCGGACCTGGAATTAGCAGTAAAATGTCGATACGGCGTTGTCCTGTAAATTTGAGCAAAAGTTGTCAGGACGATGGCGCCCGGCGCCATGGTCCTCCGAAAAATCCGCGAAACGAAGGGGGATCTGTTCGTCTCTGCACAAGGATTCCAGATCTTCAATTTCAGCCGCGTACCTGCAACCTTGTTCTAAGGATGTTTGTATCCTTATGTGCGAAGGTTTAGATGTTGTATGTTGTATGTTGTAGCATGTAGTATGTGATCTCCTCTTCAATGGTTGAATCCTTGTCTTGAATGCAACACTTAGCCTTGAATGGAGACTTGAAATGATCAATTGCTTGAAAGAATGCTTGAATGCTTGAATGCTTGAGTATAATTTCCACGCTTTGTATATATATCCTCTTCCTGCCAAATGAGAGAGAAAAATGTAGTTTATATACTTGTCATTTAGGGCTGATAGACTGATTTTCCCGACCTTAGGCCGACCAGGAAATGTAATTTCCAATTTGCAAACAAAAAGACCCGAGACCCCTTAGGAGACCGAGCCCAAAGTAGGACCCAGGGACCAGGGCGCTGGGCGCCCTGGTCCTGAAGGACTAGGGCGCTGGGTGCTCTGGTCCCACCTCCCGGGACAGCAGGGTGCAAGGAGGTTTAAGCCAGGGTGCTTGAAAAATGCAGTTTTCAGTGTCGTGAGCAAGTTTCAGGGTCTCCATTCAGGTTGCGTGTTGCGTCGCCATCGTGAAGACCGAAATGCAGTCAAAATTGCAAGTGTCACAATTTTAGGATGCTACATATACGAAAAAAGGGGAGAAAATAGAGGAGATTCGGCTCATGCTGTTTATATGCTCATAAATTGTTTACAATCTTTTCTATTTGGTTTATATCACACATTGATTGGAACTAGATATAAATAGAATAGATGGAGTGGGTACGTATTTATTATATCACAATCATGAAATACATATTGGTTTGATTGCATTTGCTTGAAAGTTTCAACAATCCCATTTTTTTCATTTTCTGCAACTATTGCCTTGCCTCATACTTATCCTGCAAGGATTCACAAGCCCTGCACCATGGAAAGAAACCCTCAGAAATAAAATCACAGATTCTGAATGATTAAAGTGATGAAAATATGGAAACTTTAGCATACGGAAAAATAATTGTTACCCTGGCTTTTTTCTGCATTTCTCTGCCTGCTTTGCGTACATCAACTGCATGTTCTTTGCTTGCTACTGTCACCAAAAGAGAATTTGCAGGGCATAATTATAAGTAGGGGGCCTTGGCAATTTAGCCTTTATGAAATATTGAGAAAGATTTCAATTAGACGAAAAAACTAATAAATAGAATGTAGACTGGGTTGAAAGAAATGATCCATGTTTTTCATTAATTTAATTACTTATTTGTATAACTGTACTAGTTTAAATTAATATTTTTTTATTAAAATATGTTAAACATACTGAAATATTTTTACATTTAATATTTTTATATTAAATGGATAAGAAGAGGACAATGACATAGAGAAGCACTTTCCAACTCCTCAAGATTCAGAAAATGAAGGAGCTCTGGATGGTGGATAGAAAATGTTAGGCTAGGAAATAGAAGAACTTGTTCATCAAAGATTCTGTGGACATTAATATGAATGTTTAGTTATAGTAAGGAAAGAAAGTGGACAACGAGGTTCTTGCTCCCAATAACAAATTTTTTGTTCAGCTAAGCAATGATGCAAGGGAAAGAAACGGGTCCAGTGGGGTATTTGTTGTCCCGGCGGTTTGCACTAATATGATGCAGACTCCTAAGATGGTTAAGTCCATTTTTCCTTTATCCCTTGTTCAAAATTCTCAGGAGAGTGTAAACCTTTTCGCTTTAGGAAGCAAAGATTCTATGGAGAAGAAACCAAACACTCTTCTGGTTATAAACCAGAATATGGAACAAGTGAGCTCAAATAGAAATTGATTCAAAAGAATATTGAGGTTAGAGGGTTGGATTTTGGTAAAGAAAATCATAGTTAGAAGATTCTAATATGGATGGAGAGAGGCCTTTTATTACATTGGAGAAGAAAAAGGACAAAAAATTGAATACGGCTTTTAGGGTTTCCACCAAACACAAAGAAAAGGTGGATTGTGGAGCAAGAAAGAGTGCATAGGGAGGGAAATCAACTAAATGGTAATGGGACGAGAGAAGCATCACATATATTTACTCCCTTGGTAAGAAATGAATCTCATGTCAAGGAACTTGAGAGGGCTTAATAGCTCACATAAACAAGATATCTTGCATAATTTTTTTAGGGACCACAAACCCGATATTATGTTAGTTCAGAAAACTAAAATGCCAGCTAAAAGAGTCCAAATATTTAAACCTTGTAAGCATTGTGGTGTTTTTGGTGTTAGTTTGGAAGGCGCTTTGGGTGGCATAGTTACTTTTTGGAACTATAACTACATCCAAGGTAACTTGGTTTGGGAGGACTCTAATCATGTGGCTTCTAGATTCACTCACATCAGATATTATTTCTCTTGGAAGAAGCTTGCTGCTTTCAGAAAAGTCTTCCCTGAAGAGAACTAGATCATTATGCGGGTTTTTAATTCTCCTCTTCATGAAGCAGATAAGTTTGGTGGATCTTAGATCCATTTGGACAGTAAACTGGATTTGATGGAATTCATAACCAACCAAGGTATACATGATGTTGATTTACGGGGAGGCTCTTTCATATGGACTAAGAAGAGGGATAGAAATGAATTGATTCAAGTTCTTTTGGATCATTCCTTCACATCTAATGATTTTTTATCTCAATATTTCTTCTCCTTGAATGCCCATTTAAGGGTTGGCTTTGATCACTATCCCATTAGTTTTGTCACAAATTCTAGAAATGGGAAAGGTATTTTCCTTTTAGATTTGAAAATATTTTTCTTTCCCACCTGCTTTTGAAGGATGCCATTAAATAATGGTGGAGCGTAAAGGTTATAGGAACAACTATGTTCAGGGTTCCTAAGAAGTTATGTGAATTCAAATACAAAGTCAGGAAATGGAACATGAAAGTTTTTGCGGCTATTTTTTCTATGAAAGTGGCTACTCAATTAGATTTAAAATAAATTTACAACAAAATCCAAAAAGTGGGATATATTGATTACCACATGGCAGGAGAGAATGAGATTCTCACCAAATATCATGACAAATTATCTCAAAAGAGGAAGAATTCTGGAAACATATATCTAGATTGTTATGGCTTTCCTAAGGGGATAAGAATACCTATTTTTTTTCCATATGATGGCATTAAAACATAAGACAAATAACAAGATCTTGCATGTCTTTAAATATGGAGCCAAGATTGATAAGGACAAAGATATTAGAAGAGCTGTTGTTCATTTAGTCAACAATTTTCTTTCTACTGAAGAAGGATTAGATGAGAATGTGCAACAAAACCTTGTTGAAGTTATTCCCAAAATGTTGAATGCAGATCAAAAGAAATTCTCATCGGCTATTCCCTCCTTGGATGAAGTCAAGAAAGTGGTGTTCTTATTCAAAGGTAATGAATTCCCTAACCCAGATGGTTTTCTAATGTTATTATTTCAATTTTTTGGGATATTGTTGCTGATGATTTTGTCAACGGGGTTAAGGAATTATTTAGGTCAAGGAAAATTCTTAACAAAATCAACTCTACTATTATTATTCTTATTCCCAAAGTCCCAGTAGTGGATGTTTTAGATTCCTTCAGGCCCATCAGTCTCTATAATTCTCTCTATAATTCTCTCTATAATTCTCTCTATAATTCTCTCTATAAGATTATCTCTAAACTCCTGACTTCCAGATTGTTGGTTGTTCTCCCACTTTTAGTGTCTCGCCAAGAGAGTGGTTTTGTTCTAGGAAGGAAAATCCTTGATTCCATAATCACTATGCATGAGAATATCCATTGTCTGGCGGTTTCCAGAAAGCAAGGTTTTCTGCTTAAGCTTGATCTGTCCAAAGCCTATGTTAGAGTAGAATGGAATTTTTTACTTAATGTTTTGAAGCCTTTTCGATTTATGTAGAGAGTTCTTCACCTAATCTGATAGCTTATTTCCTCATCTTATTTGATTGTTATTTTCAATGGTCCTCCCTTGCATTTGTTTAAGGCTTCTAGGGGAATTAGATGGCTTAGTACAAGAAGTTGAGTCCACATTTTGGCCAAAAAGTGGAAGTGTTTTCCCTGATTTTCAAATTTTACCACATTCGACCTAAAAATTTGAAGCACTTAGAGATTAAATCTTGGAAAAAATCAGTAATACAAAATGTAGCACTTGGAGCTTACTTTCTAAATATGTAATTTATTTTAATACCTAGATAATAGAAATTGTGTTTCATAATGGATTTCTAAAAATGATTTTGAAAAAATGCTTCTCTGGACCATACCATGCAAATGTACGACAACCACTTTTTGACACAATTTTTTTTTAAACTCTCCTGGGAAATGATCTCTAATACACTAAAGATTGATGAGGATACTTTTGTGTAATTTTTTTCGATATTTTTTCTGTTAAATATTTTATTGACCCTAATTGTTAGAATCTCTGATACCAATAATGAACCAAAGGAAAACTAAGAGGGGGGGGGTGAATGAATTTTCCACAAGTTAAACAATTAATGCAGATTATAAACCATTTACTAGAGTCTAATATAAAAGCCATAGACAAAGATGAACCATGAAAGCACAGAACACAGAACACCAATATTTTTGACATGGAAAACCATGGTGGGAAACCCTACCTAGAGTCAGATAATACTTTTGCAGTAGTATGTGAAATAATTATAATGGGGATTGTACTTGTAATCAGGCCAACTTCCTACTTCTCATTTCTCATCACAAAATGAAGTCTCACTGACTTACATAAACATCAGACTACAATAAGCATAATGGTCTCCCCTACAACTCTAAATCCTTCACACCCTTCACTAAATGATATATCTTTGTTCACATAATTACCTCTATTTGATAATGCAGACATAACCATACATTACCATGCCATACCCAAATTTCATGAATAAGTCTCCTATAAATACAGATCATCAACCTTGATAACAAGGTCGACTAAATCCTAAATGCATAAACCATAATTACAAAAAATACATCACACAATATCACCAGACCAATATTATGTTTTAAATTACATATAATGGACCTAATACAAATTCTGAAACAATTATATCCAAAGAAAAATTCTGCTAAGGCCATTATCAACACGTTTCACCAACCATTAGAAACCCTTAGTGTATTAACAAAAAATAACCAACCGAATCCAAATAGGATCACTAAATCATCATGCCATCCTATACGGAGCCACAAAAAATTGGGACATGATCAAAAATACGTTCAACATGTTAGGAACCATTTCAGTAAGCCAGACCAATGTCACTTAACCATTTCATTGAATATCACCAAAAGGTAAAGCCAGCTAGTAATCTAGAACATAAGAGATACCTTTCAGAGCACCAAATTATGAACCAACTGAATATGAAAAGCATATAATCATCTTGAATAACCATCCAAAACCGAAATGAATGATATAATCATACTAGATCAAAATCAGGCCAAAACCAAGTTCAACTAGAACAGGCTAACCGAGATAGCAGCAACCAACCGGCAAACAACCATATCCAACCGAGCATAATGTTGACATCAATGAAAACACATAATCACTATTGCCAACATGAAAAGGTCATCATGTATGGCTAGCATAATTTCACCTAAACTTATCATTTTTTTAATTATTTTATTTTAAATTAAAAAGAATTATGTGTAGATTGATGATCTATAATTTATTTCTTTAAACGTAGAAACAAAAAAGTTATTAAATAAACAAAATTAATCAATATTTCAAGTTTATGGTCTAGTTTTAGTATAAATTAATTGAAAAATAAAATAAATAAAATATTTTTAAAAATTACATATTTAAAGTCTACACTAGTCTGAAATGGGTTTTAATTTCATTAAAAAATTCTTTGCTATTGAACATGAAAAATATGGTAGAAGTCAGTATCTTGAGCATTTTATCGAAATATGATTGATGATATCATATTTGGAGGCAATGATGTCATGAGCAATAGTTTTGCAGATGAAATGAAAAATGAGCTTGAAATGTCTTTAGTAGGGGAAATAAAAAATTTCATAGGCTTGCAGATACAACAAATGAAGAATGGTATTTTCATTGCAAAGTCTAAGTATGTGAAAGAGGTTTTGAAGACTTTTGGCATGAGTGATTGTAAACTAGTTTGAACACCAATGGTTATAGGTTGTAAGTTGTCCAAGGAAGATGAATCTAATTATGTTGATGAAAAGGAATACAAGTCAATGATTGGAAAATTGCACTATGTTGTTCATAGTAGACCGGATATAGCCCATGCGGTTGGTATAGTTGCAAGATTCTAGAAGAATCCAAAGGAAGCACATCTGATAGAAACCAAGAGAATTTTTAGATATCTGAAAGGTACCATTGACTATGGATTATGGTATCCATATGGAGGAAACTTCAATTTGAAGGTATACATAGATGTTGATTGAGTAGGAAATGTTGATGACCAGAAAAGCACTACTGGTGGAGCATTTTTTCTTGGAGGAAGGCTTGTTTCATGGAGTAGTAAGAAGCATAGTTGTACTTGATAATCTACTGTTGAAGCTGAGTATGTTGCAGCTTATATGAATTGCACACAAGCTATTTGGATGAGGCACATTTTGGAAGGTTTTAAGATGAAGATCTCAAAACCTATAAAGATTTTATGTGACAATACAAGTGCCATAAATATTTCTATAATCTTGTTTTGCACGCATGAACCAAGCACATTGAATTGAAGTATCATTTTTTGAGGGAAACAAGTTCAAAGAAAAGATGTTATCTTAGAGCATGTTTCTACCAAGGAGCAGCTTGCAGATATTTTTACCAAACCTCTTCCTTAGACCACTTTTGAGTGTCTTAGAAGTCCACTAGGGGTTGTCCCTCTTCATCAATTTAGTTGAGCGTGATGTTGATTGTATCAGTCCCTACATTACTTTTAGAATCTTAGAAGAATTGATGAAAAAGTGGATGTATTCCACAGGGGGAGAATCAAGTTGTAGTATGTTGTTGATGCATAGTGAAAATTTGACATTACATGTTTTACTTTCAATTTGGTATTATTGTGAAAGGGGAGAAGAATTGTGTGAGTAGGAGAAGAATTATGTGATTGGCAAAGGGAAACTAACGACAAGTTAAAGACAGACAGAGAATGGTGAATACTTGCTAGTGTAAACTAGAATTCCTATTCACCAATCACAATAGCAATTAGATGCTTTGATATTTGTATTGCCATCAATGCCAAAGGCGGGGATTGTTGGCATTTGTATAAAGATTGCATTAATGATATGTTATGTTGTCACTAATGTCAATTGAACCGGTAATGGTATTTATGATATTTTTAATATTTTTGTTATTGATATTATCTTGTAACCAAGAGGAGGAGCTTTGTAGAAGATGTTGTAAACTGGCATGTAAGTATGTGAGTTGAACTGTTAACCGGTTTATAAGGTTAAACCCTTTCTATGTTATGTAACCGGTAAACCCTACCAATTGTTTTGTTAAACCCTAACCAATTAAGTTTGTTGAAATGGTTATATTGGTTTATTATTTGATGTTGAGAAATAGTGATGCTGACACATGTGGTCATTGTATGAAGATAAGTTCAAATTATTTTGGTGTGTTTGTTTGATTTTATAGAGAATGAGAAAAGTGGATTGCATCTAATGCAAAGTGCATGATGAGTTACAATTCCGATGAAGTGGTTATCATGGAGCAGTTAGAATTTTCTTGAAGAATGTGTACAAATTTTTATGTAAATCCAATGGTCACACTTGAACCGATTTGTTTGTAATCTCTATAAGAGAATTACATTTTTATTGTGTTATCGACCTAATTGATTTGTATTTAAGGTCAATGAAGTTGTGTTTGTAAAAGGTGTTGGTGAAAATCAGTTGAGTGTGTGGTTTCCTAACAGGATAATAAATCTGCAGTTTGAGTAAAGGCAGATTGACTCTTAAAAGGATCTAATCAAGAAAATGTAGTACTATTTAGATAGATCAAGAAAAACCTGTTGTCTTCTAACAATTACAACAAAATTGAAATCCCCTAACTGGATAAGCTCTAACAAGCTTGATTACTTCTTAAATCCTCTAACAAGATGGTCCATTAGCTTGGATTCTTAAATCCTCTACCGAGGTTACTCCTAAGAGGGTACTTTCTTTTTATCAAGGCATTTGTAAATCCCTTAACTGGGTGATTCCTAACAGGATCATTTCTTAATAGGACTTATTGTAAAATCTTTAATAAGCTTGGCTCCTAATAGGGTGAACTTTAGATAGCTATATTGTGAGTCTCATCTCACCATGGTTTTTACCTATTTGGGTTTTCCATGTATAAACATTTGTGTCATGTGGTGAATGTTTTTGTGGTTATGATCTTATTTGTTTATTTGATTAAATTCTAATAAGGCATGATAACTGGAAGCTTTGAGAGATGAAGTGTGTTTATATATGATTAATCATTTGGATATTTACAAGATTAAAGTTGTTTACTGTTAAGTTGCTATAATAGTCAACTAGTATTCTTATGAGTATTGATCTTGATAGTGATATTTTTACTTTGTGTGATTGAGATTGAGCTTGGGAAGTTCATATCAGTTTTTTAATTTACTAATTCGCCCCCCTCTTAGTAATATATGAGATACTTATTATTTCATCATACCATCAAAATCTTCAATATATTACAACAATAAGAACATTCATCTCAATCCAAAGAAATGTGTCTTTGGAGTAACATGTCCATGATTTCCAAGCTCCAAAGAATATCCGTCAGTTGAAGACATTACAAGATAGCTATTTGAAGCTTCAAAGAATATTCGTCTATTGCAGACATTACAAGGGCATCTACAATCCATTTGGTCGTTCATTGCATAATTGGCTCATAAATGTCATCCTTTCAGCCATCTAATACAAAAAAGGATCCTCTTTCAATGGGATACAAAATGACAGCAAGCATTTGAAATTCTTAAAGAGTACCTAATGAATACACCATTTTTGATTCCACTAGATCCAAGAAAACCTTTATTGTTATACATTTCAGCTAAAACCATGGCATTAGGAGTATTCCTTGCACAACATAATACAGAAGGAAAAGAATTTGTTGTCTACTACGTCTCTCGAACACTAGTAGGCTATGAAATCCATTACACACCTATTGAGCGAGCTTGCCTAGAAGTTATCTTGGTAGCCACCAAATTAAGGTACTACATGTTAACACACAAAGTAAAACTTATTTCCAAGATATATCCACTCAAGTACCTACGTAGCAAGGCAACATTGATAGACCGCTTGGCCAAATGGGTTATGATCTTAAGTAAATTTGATATTGTGTATGTGGACCGCAAAGCTATCAAGGGACAAGTTATTGCAAATCATTTTGTTGATGACCATCCTCTTATTTCCAACTTTCTAGATGAGGAAATTTTCATGATCATGGCTACACAACCCTAGAAGCTATATTTTGATGACTTATATACCAGACGGCTCGAGGGCAGTTATTCTTTTTATCACACCTTAAGGTGACAGTATTCTTTTTATCATACCTCAAAGTGACAGTATCCCAAAGTCATACAAACTCACTTTCCCATGCACAAATATTATAGAAAAATACAAGGCCTTGATCATGAGACTCATATTGCCCATACAATGGAATCCAAAAGAGCTACAAGTATATGGAGATTCCTAGCTGGTCATGCGACAAGTCACTAATGAATACCAAACAAAGGATGATAAGCTCATGTCGTACAAAAGGATGATGGATAGTTTCAAAGAATCATTTACAACTATCACATTTGAGCAAGTACCAAAACATCAGAATCAAGTTGTCGAGGCAATGGTTATAATTGCATCTCTCCTAGTTCTTCCACAAAATTTGACATGCTATGAATTCTTGGTAGAACAAATTTGGATCCCCGCAAATGATATCCCTGAATCTTAAATTATATGTTGCCTTATCAATTCTGGCTCCCCATGGTAGGGTGATTTTTTCACCTACTTACGTGACCACACTTCCCCCTAACCAATCAAACAACCAACAAAAACCCTTTATCTGCCAAATCGCTAGATACACCATCATTGTCAAAACCCTATATAGACGAAGTCTTAATGATACTATCCTTTGATGTTTGGAACAAGATAAGATAACAAAATCCTTTGAAGAGGTACATGAAGGAATTTGTGGGGCTCACTCAAGCCGTCCTTCACTAGAAACAAAAATCATGCGAGAACACTATTGGTCATCCATGGAAAAAGAACCCTACTACTTTGTTAGAAATTACAAGAAGTGTCAAGTTGATAAAGATCTGATACATGCCCTAGCATAGTAATTACAACCTATCAAAAAACCATGTCCCTTTTATCAATTTGGACTTGACATTTCGGGTAAAATCCATCCATCTTCATCCAACGGTCATAAATTTATCATTACCACAACAGAGTACTTCACCAAGTGGATCAAATTCATTCCACTCACCCATTTCATTGACAAGAAGATCACCTCATTCATCCTCAATTACATCATCTACTAGAATGGTGTACCCATGTCCATCATCATAGATAATGAGCTCCTTTTCAAAAATCAAGATGTTTGTGAACTCTATGAGAAGTTTCATATCCAACACCATTTTTCCACCCCATATTACTCACAAGGAAATGGTCAAGAAAAATCATCCAATAATAATATATTGAGGATCCTCAAAAAGATAGTCAATGATGCTGGTCATGATTGGCACATTCGTTTGAATCCAGCACTATGGCATATCAAATTAGCATTCAAACCCCTAGAAGTGCAACCCCATACTCCCTGGTTTATGGAGCAGAATCCATCTTGCCTATTGAGGTTGAATTGCCATCTCTATGGGTCTCCTTGCACAATTTAATAAATGATGAATAATACTGAGTCTCACATCTTCAAGACTTGGAACTGCTTGATGAAAAGCGATAAGATGTGGCTTACAACCACCTAAAATCCCATCAACAACACATGAGTAGAAGCTACAATCATCGGGTCAAACCTCACACATTATAAGTAGGAGATCTTATTCATAGGGAGAATCCTTGCAATTATTCAAATAGAGAACATCAGGGCCAATTTGAATCCAATTGGCTGGGTCCATATGTCATCACGGTCATCTTTGGGTCTAGGGCATATTAGTTAGAAACTTCAGAAGAAGAACCACTAGCAGATCTGGTCAACAACATGCATTTCAAAAGGTTTCATACATAAGTTGTGCGGAGCATCAGGCTCATCCAATATCATAAAATACCAAAAACATTCAGAAAATAGCCCTAAACAAAATACAAAAATACAAAAATCAAGAAAATAGAAAATAAAAATCATTCATCCAAATGGTGAAAACCACTCTGGTGGCGCCTTGGGTAAGTATGGTGGTGAAAACCCGGTAAATAGGTTCCATTCATAAAGGCTATAGCTCCATCGTCTTTCAGACTTGTTGTGATCACATCCATTGCATTCATTTAGCCATCATTTATACCATGGCTTGTTATTGATATGCAATCAGGGTTACTACTTCATGTGTTCTGCGTCATGCTTTCATACAGGCATCTAACTGGGGGCAATGTTATTAACCTACTAATGGGAGTAGATTATCCATTGCTTGTGATTCATTGAGTTGCTCATTCAAAATTGTCTTAAAATAATACCAAAAACATTAATAAAATCTTCAAAATCCCCAAAAATTTGCAAAAACTCCTAAATATGATACCAAATACATTCACAACATTCAAAAAATCCAAAAACATGACAAAAACATCAACATCAATCAAGAACATTGCAAAGTATATTATTCCTTGTACATACACATCACAAAAGACACAAAACAACATTTTGAGCTACTCAAAATGATGACCACCTATCAAATCAACCAATGAATCAAAACATCTGCACACAACCATATTCACTAGGATGCATCCTTCCTCACAAACAAGACATGGTAACATTTTCTTTGACAAGAAAATTTTGTTTGGCTGATATGCACTTGGTTGATTTTTTATTTATTTGTTTATATCAGATTCCTATGCTACTCCAGGATATTCACAAGTGATTAGAGTAGTCATGATGGTTCCTAATATCTTTTTCTTTGTTTGTTTGTTTTCTACGGATTGTTCCAATGAAGTTCTGGGGCATATACTAATGGTGTCTATGTGGGGAGTTCACTAAGCTATGTGATCCTATACAAAAATACAATCATGGATCACTATGGCTTATTGACTATAATGTATAGCTCAACCATTTGTACATGAACCAAAATGGAGGGGAACTTTCCTTGTCTATGATGTTCGCTTACAAGTGAAATGGTCAACTATGGTTTCTGATACCTTGGCCAAGATCGATACTACCATGCTTGATGATGAAAATTAAGCACTCTAAATAATCCATGGATCACCATTTCATCTCTTCTATATATATTGCATTCCGTTGCATTCCATCCATCCATAAATCCATCTCATTGCATATCATTCATACATAGTCATAACAATGGATACTCTATTTCTTTTAATCCCCTTCCATAGGAATGAGTCCTAGGTCCTCCATATCTTTTATCTAACATTGAATCACCCCCCTCAGCCTCCCTATCTCGATCATCAACATCACATACCCTACATCATGTACCATCTACCAAATAAAGCAAGTTACTCTATCTACAGAGGTACATTGACTCACACACACCTAGAATACCAATAGTTACTTTTTGATCAAGTATCATCGAGTCTCCATAGGTAATCAATTATGGCAATCCTAGACTAAAATGGGAATTTACATCAATTGCCTAGTCTCAATAGGTAATAGGTACACTAAGTCCAACAAACACCACAAACAACCTACAATGCAAACACTATCAATTAATCGACCAATCAAACACAATCAAAACAAACAATTACATCAATCATCTAAGTCTCAATGAGTATTTTTCCTCAAATATCTTGACTTCATCAAGCAATTACATCAATTGCCTAAGTCACAACAGGTCACTTTGACTCACTTACTTAGACTTTATCCTGTCCAAGTGAGCAACTGACATCAACTGTCACATTTTGACTCAAAAGAGGCAATTCGATCGATTGCACCAGATTGTCCAAACAATTTTGATCAGTTCTATAGTATCAATGAAAAGCACAAACACTACATTTGCACCGTGACCCCCATGTACTTTTGAGGCTTGTCGTTTCTCTATATCAACTCCATTTTCTCCCATTCTTTCGCCATTATTTCTAATTTCTTCTATTCTACCTCCCCCCAACTTCTTTCTCTTTTTCTAGAGAGTCCAATTTTTTAAAAAATTTTGACCCATCTCTCATGGGGGCATACCACCCACTAAATTAATATTTTTGGGGTATATTTTCTCATACCTAGCTTTCTTTCTTTGAAATGACGTGATAAAGCACACCATCTCAAAGAGGGGCAAATTTAGACACATAAGTTTGTCCACTAAATTAAATAAATATTTAATATTTATTTGATACACATTTCTCTATTAATTAAATCCACATTTAATAATTTCATTCAATCCCCATTCTACTATTTTAATTAAATAAATTACATAAATAAATTTAAATTAAAATCCCTATCTATAAACCAATTATTAAATAAATCTAATTTATTTAATTTTCCTCATTCCTTTCATTTAAATAAATCAACATTTATTTAAAAACACAAATCAAATTCCCCTTTTAAAATTTGAAAATCCTACCCCACTTGCATTTTCCTACAAATGCAAGTTGCACCAATAAATAGATTTTATTTCTAAATAAAATATTATTTTCTCTCAACCACCAAACCCACTTGCCTCCTAAACCCCTTCTAGATACTTCTAATCCATTCCAATTTAGCCTAATTCACGTCCTAATTATTGTCACATTTCTAAGCAAAGAGAAGTCACTTCTCAAAGCCCAAAGTATTTGAAATGAACTAAAGGCTTTTATTATTCAACAAGTTAACCTCCAAAGTCTTCCAAACCATTTATCACTCTTACATAACCATTTATGGCTCTTACATAACCATTAATGGTTAACTCAGCTTATCCACATGTTTCAAGGCTTTCCCTCTAACTCAACCCTCATTTTATTCAGGGGTCTCTTCAAGCATTTCTACAGAGACCCTTATGTCACAAAATTGGTAAATTGTGAACAATGCGATCAAATAGAGGTATAGTTTGTTCCAGGAAAAGTTTTGTTTCATTCACCGCCAATGAGGCTTGAAATTGATTACAAAACTATAACGAAAGAAAATGATCAACTTTGGTTAATAAAACTGCTTAGAGGACCATAGGCAAGTACTATTGGCATACCAAAGCTCCACTACCATGGATATTTCTTTCATCTACAATTTGCATCTTAGTCAAACACTATATGGAACTCAAAAATAATAGATAGATGGGGGCCACAAGGAGTTTACTTGACCATTCCATTTTATGAATGCATTCCTAAAATTGTCAGGGAAGAGTGGTCATATAAGAGGGCTGGAGATATGAGTTAAGTTTATTAGTACTTTTTGTTAGGCTAGTACTTGTTGTTAGGCTAGTACTAGCCTAACGGTAAGTACTAATAATTTACCATTCTACTTTTTAAAAGTCTAAAATTTATATTTCCTTATAACCATATGCACATATAAACACTATACATATTATTAAAATTAAAATCTAAATTATTTATTAAGTTTAAATATTACATGGTAATTACTTCTTTAAAAACAATAATGCAATCATATCAAACTTTAAAAAAATGAAGTCACAACTTAATGGAAATTATTTACTATTTAGTTTTTCAAACACATATTATGTGGAATAGGTATACATTAATATATCTAATAAATATCATGTATGCATATATGTTGATCTACTTTTTTAAAGTATCTAGTGTTCAAAATTAGATATAATTTAATGAGGTACATATGCTATCATTTTAATGAATTGTCATGTTACCATCTTAATTACTCATAGAAAATGAACTTAATTCAAATTAATATATTTAATTGAACATAATCAACTATTTGAGCTTAATTGAACATAATATACTTATTTCAACATAGTTAACTAATTGAACTTAATTGAACTTAATTCAAACTTGATTGAACATAATTAAACTAATTGAACTTAATTGAACTCAATTCAAACACAATATACTTAATTGAAAAAAATTCAAACTTTACTTGAACATAATTAACTAATAGAATTTAATTCAAGCATAACAAACTATATTAAGCATAATGAACGTAATTTAAATTACCTAATTGAAGATAAAGAAAATAATTGAATCGTAATGAACATACTTAACTTAATTGAACTTAATTGAATCATAATTAGAATAGTTAACTTAATTGAACTTAATTTAACATAATGATAAAAAAAAATAGAAGTAGTGGTCCTCATGACCAAAACACTATCAACTTGTGCATAAAGAGAGAAAAATATGTGTTTGAACAACTACATATTATCATGAAAAAATTTATATCAAACCTATCAATCACATAAAGAGTATCAATCCTATCTATAATAAGCCAAGACCTTCTTGTAAGGGACCTACAAAAAATTTACATTTTTTTTTAAAATACATTATCATAATTCTATATTTTGTGTAGGAAAATTACATTTATTCAAGTAAAGTTACATAATTGAACCTTACCATCTTACAAAGATAATTATTTATTATATATCCTTCAATGCACAAATAGTAGCATTTATTGATGTCATCTACATGTGGAGGAACTGAAACAAAAATGATTTGATTAGCTTAAATTATAATAATTAGGATCTATCTCTCAAAATGTAACATAAATTATGCACAAACCATAGTAGTCACCGAAGCCTTCTATTTTTGGGAGACCTGAAACAAAAATTATTTGATTACCTTTTGTAATTAGGGCGCATGACTTAAAATGCAACATAAAGTATACATCACAACTTTTAAAAGGGGGATAGCTTAAGGGTACAAAATTACAGCTTAATTGTATTTATTCATTTTGTTATACAATTTGCATCCTCTCTCTTTTGCAATGCATCTATGATTATCTTGTGTTCTTCCATAGAGAATGTCCATAACTATTTATTGCTAGGCCTGTCACGATATCTATCAAGTTTTATATTAGTTTCCACTATAAAATGCAAGTAGTGTATAATCTTCTTCTCTGATTCATAATCTTCAAACATGGGAAATCCATTCTTTTTTGTTAGATATTTGCGTAGCCAAGTGCCAACAACAACAATAGATCTTATTGGATAGTCATAACCACCATAATCCACTCAAGGATGAGTTAACTTATGTTTAATATTCACACATTGAGCTAACCAATAATTTGTCCCTATTCATTGTCCTCTGGTACAAGAACAACATAAACATGTCCTGTAAACCAATTTCAATTTAATATTTAGTGAGATATAAATTCACATATGTACACTATAAGAATTCATATAGGTACTATTTAATAAACCAAAATAAATTTAATTGAATATTACTTGTCTGTATAAGATCTGAAATGTGATCATAGTCATCTAATACAAACATATGCTCTATGCCTTCATTTGTTATTTTATGTGGATCATTGTTTATGTGGGTGTCAATGATATTTGTTGGCATTCTTTGACCCATTCTATATTCTCACAAAATTCCCAATCACCATAAATAAAAAGTTGACAAAAAAAATTAAAGCTCCCTTATGAATATAGTCCATATGTTTGAATTACAACTCTTAAATGAATTCCATTTAGCTGATCGACCGATGGTATCACAATCATGTTGAATAGGAATATTGTCTTGTTCAAATAACCAAAAGAAACATCAAATTGTGTTCTTTGTTGATCCTGTAGATAACTTTGAATTGCACCAATCGACAATTTCATGTGCATATCTAAATTTTACCACATCCTCAAATTTCAATTGTCTCTAGCAAGAGCTCTTTTTACACATGCACCAACTCCATCATGCTCTCCATTATCGTGTCCTGATTCAAAAAAAACTCCATATATGTTGGACATTGGTTTCCTTGTAAGCTCTTCTTAGCCAATAAAACATTCTTGTCTTTTTGAATCATCCTCTGCAGTTATATTGGCCATATCATGTGTTGTGTCATATGAATTTCTCTTTCCTTTAGACTGTCATAAAATACCTTGAAGCAATACTGACCAAACTCTAATGAGTGTAATGGATTATCGCTAACATAGAAATGATACTCCCTCAAAAAAAAAATTGTTATCTTTTGTAATATCATGTGTATCTCTATATATAATACATGTGTAAAAATTACCACTTGCACTAAATTATAATACAAAGATTGATTTTCTTCTTGTGCTTTTTGGAGTGTAGCTTTTTTGTGAAATCAACAACTAATAAAACTATTCCAACCGGAAATGTGTTCTTCACATGTGAAATTATTCATCAATCCATTGAGCATGTTGGGAGTGTTTCACATATTTTGGAACAATCTGACTCTTAAACTCATTGATAAATACATTCACTTAATTGTTTTCTATTTTAAAATCTAAACATTTCCCAACCTTTCCATCCTTTAGAGAGTACTCAATATTTTTAAATCTTCTAACATCAACCAATTTTTGTCAAACTCATTTAAAATATGTTCATGTAAACATTCACCTATCAATAAATAGTTTCCATGTACATTGCAATTAATAGAAATACATGTACTTGATAAATAATTTCTTAGTAAGTGGTTTGCAAAATAAACTTGCAATAAATTCTTTGATAGTTTCAAGTGGTATGTACACACCACAATCCTACAAAATATCATTACCATGCAATTTACAAAGGATTAATTGAAAAATATCATAATAATAACAAAATTAAACATGAGTTTTACAACAACAAGAGATTCTTCATTGATTGATTTTAACATACCACAGTTTGCATTTCTCAAATGATCTCTAACTAAAACATACATTCACGAACACAAATTCATCTAATAATTTTTAATAAAATTTAATTTGAGTCATTTCTAGAAGATGTTTTGGATGAGGATCACAAATTTTTTATCTCACCTTTAACATCAAAACATCTCTGGCATTAGATGAAACTCTTGTATTATCATGAAAAAAAATTTCAATTAATGATTTAGTCTCAACATTTAATTTCATTTCCGAAGTTGGAAGTCTACCACTAAAACTCTAATAATTATTTAGGGGATTTCTTTGAATGGAGACTCTTCTCTTGACCGCTCTTGCCAAGATTCTATGATTATGTTTAAAATATCCACTTATATTACTTAACATTCTTTTATTTGTAGTTGTTTTATTAACTATAGTAGTTATTATAACTCATCATGCCATATTCTTATCTTCAAATCAACTTATTTATCCAATAGAATCAATGACACTAGAAACGGTATATACAACTTGTTTATATGATTCAACTTTCATTTTTGGTTTTATAAATTCCTAATTTTTTCACGACTTTACACATTTTAAACATTTTTATTAATTGTAACATAAGTTGACATTGAAATCCTAACTTTTTATTCTAGAATTTTTTTATATAACCTATTAGTACGTGTTCTAATTTGACTCCAAGAAATTAAACCATTAAAATTATTTAATGTGTCTCTTTCCATATTAAAAAAGCTACATTCATTTTCATTCAAAGAGGGTGGTGTATTATTTTCAATTTTTAATTCTTTTCCTTTAGGTGTAACATTAATATCATTGAATGCATATCCAACTTCCTTTAAATATTCAATTTGAATTTCAATATATCCTTGGGGATTTAAAAACATACCAGGATTCACATCAATATGAACATTTTCATCACCAGTCAAAAGTTTCATAATCTAAATATGCACTCATATTTGGTTCTACATTGCTTGCATCCATCATGGTCTCTTCAATGGTTTGATCTTCGACGGGCATTGAACTGGATGCTTCATTATTCTTCTATTATTGTAGTTTTGATCTTCTATCTCTTTGATGTTTTGCCTCCTCTCTTTGAGCTTGAATTTCCTCTATTTTCATCATCTTTCTTTGTCTCTTTAGATGTTTCTTTGAACCCATCTTTACAAAGTTTTTTTGATTTAAAAAATGATTCCTTTGCAAAAAAAATTAAAATTGGTGACTTTTTGCAAATTTTGAGTAAATGGTAATAAAAAGGGAGCCAAACACTGTATTTTTTTTCTATCAATATGAATTCCAATAACAAGATCTATAATTATTATATTTTGTGCTTTTTTTATAATAGTGTCCCATTTTAAAAATGAGGCCTCATTGTGTAAATTAACAGGTAAAATAATAATGAGGCCTTGTTTTAAAATTGGGGCCACATTAATTAAATTTTGAAACCAAAGCCCATCATGTGCATCAGGTTTAGGCTCCAGAAAGGCATGGAATTCCTAACCCTTAGCCTTAGACCTGGAAGTTCATGCTTGTTTCAATAAAATGCTCAAGAAACTAACTTCTACCATATTTTTAATGTCCAATATCAAAGAATTTTTTGATGAAATTAAAACCCATTTTAGACTAGTGTAGACTTTAAATATGTAATTTTTTAAAATATTTGATTATTTTTTTAATTTTTAAATTAATTTGTACTCAAACTAGACCATAAAATTGAAATATTGATTAATATTATTTATTTAATAACATTTTTGTTTCTACATTTAAAGAAATGAATTATACATCATCAATCTACACATAATTCTTTTTAATTTAAAAATAATAATTAAAAAAGTGATAAGTTTAGGTGAAATTATGCTAGCCATACACGATGAGCTTTTAATGTAAAAATAATAATTAAAAAAATGATAAGTTTAGGTGAAAATATGCTAGCCATACACGATGAGCTTTTAATGTTGGAAATAGTGATTATGTGTTGTCATTGATGTCAACACTAGGCTCTAGTTGGATATGGTTCTTTACCAGTTGGTGGCTGCTATCTGGGTTAGCCTATTCTAGTTGGACTTGGTTTTGGCTTGATTTTGATCCAGTATGATTATATCATTGGTTTCAGTTCAGGATAGTTATATGCTTGTCATATTTATTTGGTTCATAATTTGGTGCTCCAGAGGCTATCTCTTATGTTATGGATTATCGGTTGGCTTTACCTGTTGGTGATATTCAATGAAATGGTTAAGTGACATTGGTCTGGCTTACTGAAATGGTTCTTAACATGTTGAAGGTGTTCTTGATCATGTCCCAATTTTTTGGTTGCTTTGTATAGGATGGCATGATGATTTAGTGATCCTATTTGGATTCGGTTGGTTATTTTGTGTTATTACACTAAGGATTTCTAATGGTTGGTGAAAAGTGTTGATAATGGTCTTAGCAGAATTTTTGGGTGGATATAATTGTTTGGGAATTTGTATTAGGTCCATTCTATGTAATTTAAAATATAATATTGATCTGGTGGTATCATGTGATGTAATTTTTTGTAATTATGGTTTATGGGTTTAGGATTTAGCCGACCTTGTTATCAAGGTTGATGATTTGTATTTATAGGAGACTTATTCATGTAATTTGGGTATGGAATGGTAATGTATGGTTATGTCTACATTATCAAACAAAGATAACTATGTGAACAAATATATATCATTCTACAAAAGGTGAAAAGGATTTAGAGTTGCATGGAAGACATCTCTTCTTAACCAAACCTATATCAACCATTAGGAAATGTTATTTTCATAGTTCATTTTCTTCAAATTGTAGTATTTTGTGCTCCAGTAAATGGTTTATAATTTGCATTAATTATTTAACTTGTGGAAAACTCATTCAGCCCCCCCCCTCTTAGTTTTCCTTCGGTTCATTATTTGTATCAAAGATTCTAACAATTGGTATTAGAGATTCTAACATTTAAAACGACAATTAGGGTCAATAAAAAATTTAATAGAAATAATATTCAAAAAAATTACATAAAAATATCCTCATCAATATTTAGTATATTAGATATTATTTCCCAAGAGAGGGACTCAACTTCAACAAAGTTTTGTTGTGCGTTCTCATCTAATCCTTCTTTAGAAGAAAGAGGATTGCTCAAGAAATGAACAAGTTCTCTTCTAATATCTTTCTCCTTATCAATCTTGGATCCATATTTAAAGACATGCAATATCTTGTTAGTTGTCTTATATTTTAATGTCATCATATGGAAAAAAAAGGTATTCTTATCTCCTTAGGAAAGCCATAACAATCTAGATCTATGTTTCCATAATTATTCCTCTTTTGAGATAATTTGTCATGATATTTAGTGAGAATCCCATTCTCTCCTACCATCTGGTAATCAATATATTCCCCTTTTTGGATTTTGTCCTACATCTCTTTTAAATCTAATTGAGTAGCTGCTTTCATAGACAAAATAGCCCCACAAACTTCCATGTTCCATTTCCTCACTTTGTATTTAAATTCAGTTAACTTCTTAGGCACCCTGAACATAGTTGTTATTATAACCTTTATGTTCCACCATTATTTAATGGCATCCTTCAAAAGAAGGTGGGAAAGACACATCTTTTTCAAATATAAAAGGAAAATATCTTTTCCCATTTCTAGAATCTGCCACAAAACTAATGGGATAGTGATCAAAGCCAACCCTTGAAAGGGCATTCAAGGAGAAGAAATTTTTAGCTAACTAATCATTAGATGAGAAGAAATGATCTAGAATAACCTGAATCTTTTTATTTCTATCCCTCTTGTTAGTCCATATGAAAGAGGCTCCCCTTAAATCAGCATCATGCATACCTTGGTTGGTTATGAATTCCATCAAATCCAAATTACCGTCCAAATGGATCTAAGATCCACCAAGCTTCTCTGCTTCATGAAGAGGAGAATTAAAATACCGCATAATGATATAGTTCTCTTCACGGAAGACTTTTCTGAAAGCAACAAGCTTGTTCCAAAAAAAATTCCTTGCATTTTGATTGTTAGGAGCATAAATTTTTGACAAAACCAAGAGAAATAATCTTTGATGTGAGTGAATCTAGAAGCCACATGATTAGAGTCCTCCCAAATCAGGTTACCTTAGATGTAGTTACAGTTTGAAAAAGTAAGTATACCACTTGAAGCGCCTTCCAAACTAACACCAAAACACCACAATGCTTAAAAGGTTTAGTTCTATGGACTCTTTCAGTTGACATTTTAGTTTTCTGAACTAACATAATATCAGGTTTGTTGTCCCTAATAAAATTACGCAAGATATCTTGTTTATGTGAGCTATTAAGCCCTCTCAAGTTCCTTGATATGATCTTCATTTCTTACGAGGGGAGCATATTTTTGTGATGGTTCTCTGGGTACCAGCAGTACCATCAGTAATATTCTGAAGGCATTCTTGTTCCTTATACCATTTAGTCGATTTCCCTCCCACTGCACTCTTTCTAGCTCAACAAACCACCTTTTCTTTGTTTTTGGTGGAAACCCCTGAAACCGTATTCAAATTTTTGTCTTTTTTCTTCTCCACTGTAATAAAAGGCCTCTCTCCATATATTTTTTTTTTGATCGATAATTGATCGAAGCCTAAATAACTTTTGACTAGAGCTATGAACTACTGGGAACATAGTAGGGGCCCCATCCCCATTACATATCTTTGAATCCTCTCTCCATCCATATTAGAATCCTCTATACTCTCCCTCTAACCTCAATATTATTTTGCATCAATTTCCTATTGGAGCTCACTTGTTCCATATTCTGGTTTATAACAAGAGTGTTTGGTTGCTCCTCCCTAGAATCTTTGCTTCCTGAAGCGGAAAGGTTTATACTCCCCTGAGAATTTTGAACAAGAGATAAAGAAAAAATAGACTTAACCATCTTAGGAATTTGCGTCATATTAGTGCCAACCGCCAGGACAACAAACTCTTAACAAACTCCCCACTGGACCCTTTCTTTCCCTTGCAGCATTGCTTAGCTGAACAAAAATTCTGTTATTGGGAGAAAGGACCTCGTTGTCCATTTTCTTTCCTTATCATAACTAAACTTTCATATTAATGTCCACAGAATCTTTGATGAACAGGTTCTTCTATTTCCTAGCCTTACATTTTCTGAATCTTGAGGAGTTGGAAAGTGCTTCTCTATGTCATTGTCCTCTTCTTATCCATTTAATATAAAAATATTAATTTAAACTAGTACAATTATACAAATATCTAATTAAATAGATGAAAAACATGGATCATTTCTTTCAACCTGGTCTACACTCTATTTATTAGTTTTTTCATCGAATTGAAATCTTTCCTAATATTTCATAGAGGCTAAATGGGCAAGGCCCCCTACTGATAAGTATGCCCCGTAAATTCTCTTTTGGTGATGGTAGCAAGCAAATAACATGCAGTTGATGTACGCAAAGTAGGCAAACAAGTGCAGAAAAAGGCCAGGGTAACAAATATTTTTCCGTACGGTAAAGCTTCCATATTTTCATCACTTTAATGGTTCAGAATCTATGATTTTATTTCAGAGGGTTTCTTTTCACGGCGCAGGGCTTTTGAATCCTTGCAGGATAAGTATGAGGCAAGGGTATAGTTGTAGGATATGAAAAACATTGGGATTATCGAAACTTTCAAGCAAATGCAATCAAACCAATCTGTTTTTCATGATTCTAATAGAATAAATACGTACCCACTCCATCTATTCTATTTATATCTGATTCCAATGAATGTGTGATATAAACCAAAAGGAAAATCTTGTAAACAATTTATGAGCACATAAACAGCATGAGCCGAATCTCCTGTGTTTTCTCAATGGGTTAAGAAAATTTGGCAGAAAATGCTTGCAGATAATACTCATCTTCATCCACACTCACATCATCGAAACTAAGTGCATACCTGAAATCTCACCGATATGGTCTAATTGCTTCTGTAAATCGTCATTCTATTAGTTTTCTTCTGTTTCTTGAACAAGTTGATCCATTTAAGAGAAAACGATTGAAAAAGACCATTCTGTTCCCTAGGGCAGGGATCCCTTCAACTTTTCAGGCATATTTCTTTAACTTAATTAAAATCTCCACATTTTTTAGAGATGCATTTTTTAATCTTATTTTACTTATTTAAAATTGATTTGAAATTATTGAGAATCAACAAGTTCAATTTATTTGTTAATTTTAATTTAAAATTTAAATTGGGGTCAGTTGTCTTGGAGCAGTGTGTAAAGGTGGTGTATTTAATTCATTATAACTAAATTATAATTTATATTTAGGATATTTTATGTTGCATTTGTATTATGATGTTATTGAGTATATTTAAATATTTATTGTTACTTTTATTATTTATACATTTAATAATACATAGGTATATTATGTGGTGTTTTGGCCTTCAAATTTTGTTTTTAGCTTAGCTTAGGGTTAGCTTTTGAAATTTAGTTTAGAAAAATATTAATAATAGTTTTAATTGAACTATGTTTGGTATATTATTTGTTGTCATTCAAAAAACATGTTATATTTAAAAATAATATAAAATAAAACATAATATAATACAAATATATTAGAAAACTTTGAAACTATTAAAAATTTAAATGATTTAAAAATTATTTTGCAATTAAAAATGATTAGAAAATTTATTAAAATATTTTATTACAATATGAAAAGTAGCATTTTGATGGATAATTTTTCATTCTAATCTATTATTTTTTATCATTTTATAATAAAATATATTTAAATATTATATTTAATTATATTATAAAATTTTAAAATTTTTGAAAAATTAGTTTACAATAAAAATTTAATAATTTTTACTAAAATTGAATAATATGTATCGTATTTTGATTGTAGTTAGGGTTAGGGTTAGGTTTATCTTAATATTGTCATTAGAGTATGGTAAAAATAAGGTGTCCATTCTAAGATACAACTTAGGTTAGAGTTAGCATTAGGGCCAGATTAGGATTAGAATTAGTGTTACATCAAATTTCAGTTTAAAAAAATATTAATAATAGTTTTAATTCTATTGTAACAAAATTTGTCTCTAGTATATTATTGTTTTATTTAAAAAATATGTTGTATTTAAAAATATTATAAAATTCAAAAGAATTTAAAAACAAAACAATTTAAAAACTATTTTGTAATAAAAATTGATTAGAAAATATATATAATCATTTTATTACAATATGCAAATTACCATCTTTTATGAATTGAATTACTACCTTCAATATAATGTAAATAAATAGTAAATAAAATATACCAAATTAAATGATATGCACCATCTTATGATTATATTTAGTGTTAGTGTTAACATTAGCTTAATGTTAGGTTTAAGGATTGATTAAAATTAAAGTTTCAATTCTAAAATAGAGTTTTATTTAAGGTTAATAATAGGGCTTAGTCAGGGTTAGAATTAGTGTTAGGATTTATTAATGAGATTACCATTAGTGACAACTAACCAATCACCCAAATTCCACCCGCTAAGACTACAGAGATATCTTCCTCATACGATAAGGAAAAAACAAAGAAGCCCTTTGGAACTGTAGAAATATTATCACGGCCCTTCAACTTCCATTTCTTTTTAACAAAATCCCTAATAGTCTCAATATTGGGTCTAGGACCCATAAATCTACCCACCAGAGACAGAGTAATAAGCAAAATATTGAAGTCAATGATTGAATTCAAAATAGAGATGGTGAACCTTCCTACACTAGGATCCAAAGTTTTACTAATCGGAGGCAAATAAGATTTCCCGAAAAGTTGGATCTCAAAAAGAGAAGACCATTTCTTAGTTTTCTTCTTTAAATCTCCTATAATCATGTTAGATTCTAGAGGACCCTCAAGATTTCAATGATCCTTCTCATGAGGATCATTCGACTTGGGATCTAGATAGGGGCTAAACTTGACTCCATCTGGACCCTCTATTCCCTCCCCAAGAAGGAGGTCAAATTTGTAGGGCACTAAAGATCCACCACCTAGGTCCCCATGAAAATTTTTAAACATGCATCAATTCTATGGATCCCCATCCTCAGCATCAGCATCATTTTGTCCTTCATTCAAACCGCTAGTCTTCTAACCTACATTAGTCTTCAAACCTGATTCGCTACAACCTTCTCCCACTCAAGAACACTCTAGTCTCCTGCTCCCACTCATTTTTAAAAATTTCAAACTATTATAGATCATTGTTATAAGAGGTGATAGTCTCAATTAATGTTAGTGATATATAGATTCTAAATATATAACCAATTTATGTTTAGAAAGTTTCAATAGCATAAAATACCTTTACAAGTCCTTGGAGAATATATATTCATGTGAGAATGTCATATAGACTCAAGAAGTAGGGTCATCATTTCAAAGAGAGAATGAAATTGTTCTTGTAGGTCTAATTGATGTGATAATGGCTATCTTTCAAGATCATATATAGAAACTTATTGAAAGAATAGAAAGGACCACTATAGGAAGTGTACTATTGGGACATATTATATCCAAGGATGAACTACAGATTTATTCAAAGAGGGTAAAAGTGATTGACCTCATCCCTAAAATAAAATAGTGAAAGGAGTGGAATCCTATTTTGGGTAGATCAAATCATAGAGGAAATTTGTGCTAAACTTTGCAAAGAATGCCAAGCCAATCTCCAACATTCTAAAGAAAAGAAAAACTATCATGTAGAATTCTAAGAACAAATTATAGGCATTTTTTGGAATTAGTTATACTATCAAGGGAGCAACATATTATTATTCCTAACTATCAAAAACCTTCCCAACTTTTTTTTTTCTTGTTTCTACAATATAGTTGTGTTATTACAAAAGAACAAGAACTGATATGAGTATCTAATCGGATTATTTAGAAAATCCTTGCTAGGGTAAAAACTAGAGTATTCAATAGTGGATATGTATGTATATTTCTTGGTCAAGGCTATATAGAAGTATAAGACATTCTTAATTACTATTAAAGTATCTAAATGTCTTATTGTTATAAAGAAAAGTAGGGGACCATATAAGAGAGTTTATTCCCTAGGTATTCTCTATATGTTATATTTATACCCTAAAGTTAGTAACATGAGAGGAATCGCAGGTTAGGTGAGGATGCAAAATCAAACAATGTATAAGGATTAATCATAACTAGATATCAATTAATAATAAATATTATAGCATATTATTGTAGATAAAAGCTACTATATTAATATACCTTATATTACATTCAAGTTATTCCATTAGATATGTATGTGCATGTGTATGTGTATGTGTATGTGTATGTGTATGTGTATGTGTATGTGTATGTGTATGTGTATGTGTATGTGTATGTGTATGTGTATGTGTATGTGTATGTGTATGTGTTGTGTATATATGTATGCATATATGTATATGTATATGTATATGTATATGTATATGTATATGTATATGTATATGTATATGTATATGTATATGTATATGTATATGTATATGTATATGTATATGTATATGTATATGTATACATGTATATATGCATGTATACACACACATAGCTACCCACTCACCCATCATCTTTTATGTGCATCTACTCTACCATTTCCATTACCAATAATCAGACACATCGTTGTTAGAGATATTATTACTTAAAAAAGAAGTTCTAAGAAATATATGCAAATTGTTAACATAAGAATATGACTTTAAAGTTCAAATAGCCAAGTTGGGAAGAGATCAGGGTTTGGTAAAATTGGTAGCAAATATAAAACTAGAGGTTGGTGAGGTAAGTGAAATTAACGCTAGTGAGGGACACCCTTATTAGTCATTAAAAAGTAATCCCTGCTAGAAAATAAAATAAATTATTTTTTAAATATAAAGTGCCAAGTTGGGAAGGAAGAATGTTAGTAAAGAATCTTGATTGTTGCTAAAAAAACATCTAGTGGTGAATGATATTTTGATGTGGGCATTTGGAAACTTTTGAAAGTATTTCAATCTCCAATCCAATAAAACTATCAATGGTATTCAAAGATTTAAATGTTCTTAATTATTTTTATTTATAATGATGAAAAAATATTAAGCTTTACAATTTTTAAAATATTTTTTTAATAATTATAAAACATTAAATGTAAACAATTTTTCAGTGTGTTTAACATATTTTAATAAAAAATATTAATTTAAACTAGTACAATTATACAAATAAATAACTAAATATATTGAAAAAGATAGATCATTTCTTTCAACTTAATTTGTACGAGCTATTTATTATTTTTTTCAACTAATTGAAGTTATTCTTAATATTTCATAAAGATAAAATTGGCAAGGTGATCCGAATTATGGATTTAGATGACAACACCTAAGTGAGAACCTATGGTATTGTGAGATCCTAAAAGAATTCTGAAGGATAGGCCAAAGTTTCAAGGGCTAAAAATGCCTCCAAGGCCTTCAAAATACCCAATTACTAACATGTAGAAAAAAACTAGGAAAAATAATAAAATGTTTTTTTGATATTTCAAATTTGCTTCTGATCATTAATTTCCCCTTGAAAAGAAATGGGCCCCATTGCATCAACACTTTGATTGAGATGAAGAAAATGGAGTTGAAGCTTCTCTTAGGTAAACCAGTTTCCTTATTTAGCAATCTACCCTGCTCAAACCACTTTATATAGATAGATGTACTGCTATTTGAGTGTTTTCACCATGGTGTCAACAATCTAATCACATTGGAATGGAGAAGTTGCATCTGGAATCAATTTTGTAGTGGACATTTTTTCTGCCACATTTGCAACATCTAATAGTGGGGGGAAATATGGCTTCAAGAGTTCCACCTTGAAGACTAGATGAAGACCAAAAAATGGGGGTAAATTGAGCTCAAAAGAATTATTACCAACTTGCTTGATGATTGTGTATGGCCCATAATGTAGAGGAAGAAGCTTCCTATTGGTACGCTGCAATCGTTCCTTCTAGATATGCAACCACACCTTGTCCCCGACTAGAAAATTATGAGGAGTACAATGTTCATCGTATGCTCCAAGATTTGATGAACTTGTTGTTCCAGATGATGAATTCTATCAATGAACTATGTTGCCTTATCTTCCTCCTTTCCAACACATGGAACCAGATCAAGCTGAATAAGTGGTATGAAAATATCCGTGGGTGCAAGTGGCTGATAACCAAGGCAAACCTCAAGTGGGTTGTGACTAGTTGAACTGTCAATTTCCTTGTTGTAGCTATGTTGAACATATGGAAGACTTCCATCCCATGTGCGGGGATGTTTTGAGTGATACATGCTTAGAATGTGAATGATCATCCAATTCACTACCTCTGTTTGGCCATCCGTTTGAGGATGGAAAGTAGTAGAATTTGTTAATTTTGTGTCCATCTTCTCCCATAATATAAAATAGAACTTACTAAGAAACTTGTTGTCCCTATCTGAAATAATGGTATTTGGCACACCAAAATGAACGCAAATGTGTTCAATGAAAAGCTTTCAAGTGTCCTATACAGAAATTATCTTTTTACAAGCCACTATTACTGCCATTTTTGAGAACCTATCTATCACAAGATACACACAATCTTGGCCTCTTTCGGTGACAGGAAAACCAGACATAAAGTCCATAGAAACTGAATTCCAAGGTTTTTCAGGAACAAGAAGTGGTGAATATAGTCCAAGTTTATGATTGGCAGGCTTAGCAATAGCACATGCGGTACAAGCTTGAATATATGAAATGACATCATTTCTCACTTTTGGCCAATAAAAATACCTTTGAAGTATAGGAGTAGTATTACCTATGCCAAAATGACCAACAACATTACTATAGTGAGCTTCCCATATCAGCTTTTTGCATTTTGCATTGGGCACACAGATTTGGCCAAGGTGACAAAGCATTCCATCCTGCAAATAGAAGTCATTTACTTGATTTCCCTTCACCAATTGATTATAAACATCTACAAACTCAACATCATTCTCATACATAAAATCCCAAGATTCATTTTGATGACCACATGAGTCCAATACCATACTTATAGCTGCAATCGGGGACATGCTCAAGTAGTTTGCTACTTTTTTAGTGCTTCCCTTCTTATGGCGAATATTGAGATGAAATTTTTGAAGATAGGCCTACCATAGCTTATGTCGATCATTCTGCAACTTCCCTTATGTTTGCAAAAATTGAAGAGGTTTGTGGTCTGTGTGGATGACAGTCTCCTTACCCAAAAAATAATGTTTCCATTGCTTACCAGCTTGAACGATAGCATATAGTTTCTTATCGTAAGTGGCATACCGACGCACTATATCAAAAAAATTATCATGATGGCATGCAACTGGGTGACTATGCTACATGAGGACTACTCCCAGGGCATATTTTGATGCATTAGTTTGTATCTCAAATGACTGTTCCAGGTCAGGAAGAGATAAAACTGGTACAGAACATAACCTTCACTTTAACTCCTTGAATCCTTCTTGTTGAGCACCTTTCCACTTGAAATTGTCTTGTGTTCCCCCCTACAATGATTGATTTAAAAGCTAAGACAAATGGGAAAACCCCAACATAAATCTACGATAAAAAGCTAGCCAACCCAAGGAAACTTCATAAGTCTGTGAGATTTCTAGGAGATGGCCAGTCCTTAATCACTTATATCTTGTCAGGATCAACATGGACACCCTCACTATCAATATAATACCCTAAGTATCTAATACTCTGCATACCAAAGGAGCAATTTTCTTTGTTTGCATAAAGTGCATGATCTTGTAAAGTTGAGAGAATTTTTTCCACATGTTCCAAATGTTCCTCCCATGTTTTGCCAAAGATGAGTATGTCATCCAGATATACTTGTTATGCCTAGCATATCTATTTGACCATTTTGGTTTCCTTGAGTCAAAATATGGAGCCACTTTTTTTTCTTTTTTGGTGTCGACCTCGGAACTCTGGAGTCCTGGAGTCCCGAGGTCCCTTTGTGATTTTACCTCAGAACTCCAGAGTCCTGGAGTCCTGAGGTCCCTTTGTGGTTTTACCTCAGCACTCTGGAATCCTAGAGTCCTGAGGTTCCTTGTTGTTCCGACCTCAAAACTCCAGAGTCTCGAAATCCTGAGGTAGTTTTGTTTTCCTTTCTATCAACCTTGGAACCCCGAGACCCTGGAGTCCCGGTATCGTGTTTATGATTTTCATAAGGAAGGGTTTTTGAGAGGCTACATATAGGAGATAATGAACTTTTTGAGTTCATTTGTGCATTCAGAACTTCTCCTCCCTAGCTCCAAGTCGTGAACCTCCAGACTCCCGAGCTCTCCCTCTTAGTGTTTGTTCATTTTTTGATTCACCAGGTTGGTGAATTTTCTCTCCTTGTGTTTTTCTAGATTAGATGTCTTTTCATGTTTTTTTGTTTTTTTTGTGTTTAGTTTTTGGGCGTGCCCTGGATTTTCACCTCGGAACCCTAGATCCCTAGAGTTCTGGGTTTTTCTTCCATTCCACCCCGAAACCCCAGATCTCTAGAGTTTCGGGTTTCACTTTCATTCCACCTCGGAACCCCAGATCCCCGGAGTTCTGGGTTTTGCTTTCATTCCACCTTGGAACACCGAATCTCTAGATTTTTGGGTTTCTCTTTCATTCCACCCTGGAACCCCGGAGTTTTGAGCCTTCTTCCTTTGTGCTTACCGCGGGACCCTGGGACCCCGAAGTCCCGAAGTGGATCAAAATTTATGTTTAGTATTGAGGACTAAAATTTGTGTTTTGCCTGCAGGTTCTAGTGGTTAGATGGACTCATCCACCAACAAGAGAGGCAAAGAAATTGACATACTTCTAGCCTCTATGAATTACCAATATCAAGGATAGGTCCAGGTTTCAAAGTTGGATGATCAAATCAAATGGGTCATGGACACTAAAGTGGGTCACATAGAAATTGGGGATATTGGAACCCAATTGGATAAACCCAACCTAGATGCTCTCCACCAAAGGATCAAGAGGTTTGGTCTTGTGGAAGCTACTGTATTCCCACATTCGCTACAAGCACCAAAATTTATAATGACCATCGCTCGATTCTACAATCCAGGGACCAAAAAATGCATTGATGCACAGGGAAAGACTATTATTGACTTGTCACCAGATATCTTGGGGTTCATCTTCGGCATCCCAACTAGGGAAGAGGCATTTTTACTAATGGAAGAAGAGGCCTTGAAAACATGGAACGAGAAGGTATCAACTAGCAAAAGACACATGAATACCAACTAGGTGGAAGAGGAGAGAAAAATAGGGCTCAAAGCTACAGAGGTCCTGAGGGCGGACTTCAAAGAGCCTCAAAGGGACCTGATTATTATGCTCAGCAGGGCCTTGGCAAGCCTGACTGCAAGTATTTCCATCCTTGGATGTTCCAGTTTATGAGTACCATATTGGTAGGGAAGCAATATTTTGATTGGCCACAAATCCTATCTAACAATATTTGTAAGCAGATGAAGGAGGTGCAGCATACCAAAAAGTTCTTTTTCACGTCGTATATCATTTGGGTAGCTGCTAGAGCCGAAAAATTTCCAGAACTACAAGTAGAAGGGCAGTTAGGAGAGAAGGAGGGACATAAGAAGATATGGGAATATTATTCCCAACTCACTATAACCAATGCAAAGACACACTTTATGAGGGTTAATGATGCCTTCATCTTCCCTATAATCATTAAGTTGACTGGAGATGCAGGATATCAGATAAGCATAGAAGCCATGGCTATCATCCGGGAGTGGGCATGTTGGTTCACCCAAAACCCACGCTCCACTTACATCAGAGTTAGTGGATTCACAAGGAATGCAATGCTATAGCCTCATTATTGTAACGATAGGGTAATCCTGGTGGAGTATGTATGACAACTTCTTGGTCTCCAAACACTGCTATCTTCAAAACACAAAATAGGTATTGACTTCTCGGTATCCATTGGTTATTTCGCCTGTTCTAAAATACAAGTAGAAAAGTTGGCCGAGCAAGAGCTTCAAAATTTGAACCTGAAAGAATATAATCATACTAGGGAATTTTATGATTCCTACGGGAAACTTAAGCAAGCTATGCCTAAGGCATATGAGGGGCATAGGCCCAGATTGGAAGACTTTTGGGCCAACTTGCAGGATAGTTTTGAGGTCATGGCAAAGAACTATAACAGGTTGTCCATGCCACAAGTCAGAGACTTTGGTATTGATACTAACCTCCCTAAAGACCTTGGGGATGATGGAGAGTTACTCGATCCAAATTATAAGGAATCAGCAATAGACAAGAGGCCCCTCTCCCTAGTAAAATGGTCTGCAAGTGAGGATACATATATGGAGAAGGTCTCCCAGGTAGTCATCAATAGGACTAAGCAATAGTTAAGCCAGAGGGTAAGGCCTAGTGCATCAAAAACAAAGCAAAAAGAATCCACCTCAGGGGTACCTCGGTCAAGAGGCCATAAAGAATATGCCTGAAAGACAAGGTCAGCTTCAAGGTAGAATACCTCCACTGACCTAAGTGAGGAAGACAAACCTCAAGAAAGCACTAGGTACTTGTTGAAGAAACTCCAAGAAAAGATGAAGAAGTCTGAACTACTAAAGAAGGCTGCAGACCTAGGGGTGATCGATGGGCTAGGCGCGGTTCCACTTGCCAGAGTTCTCCCACCAAGGACTTCTATAGGCCACACTGAAGGAGAGGATACTCAAGAATAGGAAGAGAACCTAGAAGCCACTGATGAGGTACCTACTTAGCCACCTTCCACAGGTACAACAAGTGCTTCAGACACCGTTGCTCCTGCACCACCATTAGTTAAAGTATCCATAGGGCAACCAAGAGTGCAAGGTTTTAACTCCACTACTAAGGAAGTGAAAATTAGAAACGTCGAGTTTGACTCTGACCAGGAGGAAGAGGATCTCGACCAACAAAAGCCTCTAGGGAGTGAACAAGAAGGAGGTGAAGCAGAGGAAATCCTGAATGAAAGGTTGATTCTAACTCCCTAAGACCAAGAAGACCTGCTTAAAGATATAGAAGCTGGGCAAGCAAAGATGGAGCCAAGTGATGAAGAAATGGCATTCAATGAGGAGGTTAGTGGTAAGATAGGAGAGTTATACAAACAACAATCTCTCCAAGCTAACTTAGCCCACCAAATTTCATCATTCCAAGATCCTTGCCAAACGAGAGTTGAAGCAAGAGATGAAGCAGAGGAGAAGGCAGAGGTGCATGTTATAACTGCAGATATTGTATCACATCAAGGTGATAAGGCCAAAGATATACCAGAATGGTTACAGTTTACCTTTGGAAAGAAAAAGAGAAAAGCAGAGCTCCCCAAGGTTACTCTACAACAAGCAATCACCGAAGAACCACCAAAGGTTAAGAAGTTAAAGACGATTCATCACCTAGCAAAAACTAGTTCTGGTGAAGTGATTGCAGATGTGGTGGTTCCATTGCAGGCCCAAGGAGAAGCTTCTCCCAAATACCAAGTATCACAAATAAACCTAGGTAAGTAGACCAAGTGGGGAGAGGTAAATACCTTGGAACTAGCCACAAGCATTGTCAGAGGGTGTGTGGAAAAGGAGCATAGCTCAAATGTAGAACTTAAAGTGCAGCTTGGGCAGTATAAACACCTCTTGGTAGAAATTTGTAAACCTTTGGACTCATGTAGGACAAACGACTTACCTTCAACCTCATCATTGCTAGAAGGAGATGTAAAGGCACCATTAAAGGTTTGACAAGTAGCTGCGGCCGCCAAATGATCGACTCAAGTGAATGCAGCCAAGATTAGATTGTTTCTATAGAATATAATGGAAATATACTGTAAAGCGGTATAGGTAGGTGGAGCTTTGGCAACCTATTCCACACAATGGGTGCAGAAGGAGAACACCTTTAATAAATAGCTCTGAATTTTGAAAAGGATACTATGGTTAGGAGAAGAGCTAATAGTACAAGAAGACCTCTTAGGAGGGGATAGTTGTGAGAATTTACAATCCTACATATACATTCTGGAGTTGAAAGTAGAGGTGTATTAGCAGTATGTCAAGGAGATGACTAATATTTGGGACCCTCTTCTCAGAGAGATTTTGTCATTTGAGAATTTTGTAATGAATATACTAGGGCCTTTTGGCCTCAAAATAACTGATACTGGAATAATGGACCAGCAACAAGTTTTGAATCAATGGGATGCATATGAGGCACAAAACTTAGGACCTACCACCCAGTTCGATGATGCCCTTATGGATAGATACACATAGTTGATTACTCAGTGTCAAGAGGTGATGGATATAGTAAAGGAGTTAGAGGAACAAGGAGCACATGCAAATGAGGCTTTGAAGAAATATGAATTTATAATTAAGCATGTAGCCAATCTGCCAGTCCAAGCAGTTGAATGTATAATTGAAAATTATAAGGCATTTACCAAGAAATAAAGGATAGGCACAAAATTGCTAAAGATAGCAAAGCTTTTTTTGATTTTAAAACTGCTCCTCCTACTCAAGTCCCAATTTTGAAATAATTCTTGCATGGTTATGAAAATGTGGCTCACCTAGCATGGTCTTCGTAATTCTCATGTGGCTTACATTTTGTAGTTGTTAAGTGGAGTGTCCAGGCAGAAACTTGCAAAGTTAACTGTGACTCCTAATTTTAGTTCTTAATTTAGGGTAGAGTTATTTCTTAAATAATAGGGTGGAAAAATTCTATAAATTGAGAAGCTAAATTCATTTGTAAGGGTCCCCAAATTGATGATTTGTGGCCCACTTAGAGATTTTTAGAGATTTTTGCAGATTGTTAAGAAGTTTGATTTATTTTTGTTATACATTCATGGAGATTAATATGAAAAGCATCTTGTAGATTGCCTAATTTACATCCATATTCTACCAAATTGTTCTATGTAATCGGTAACGTCTATTATTTTGAGTTAGCAACATGGTAATCTTTTTGTCTATTATGATATGAACCATATTACGCACGTCAGTGGTGTATGGGAATTACTGTGATAGGCCATATTGTTGATGATTCTATGTCCACAAATTTGTGAAATTAATGATTTTGTAGGTTTTATGGAATTTCATTGTTGAATGCTAACTTGGATAATATCGGATAATTGCTTGAATTATGGGGAACTAATTGAATAGCTTATTAAGTTGTCATTGTATTGATATTTATTGTTATTTTCTTGTTTCCCTTACGCTTCGCATTTTATTTGCCCAGAGAATCTTAAATCATAAAATACAAAAAAAAAGAGGAAGTGCAATCGTTCGTAAACCAACGAGATTTAGTTCTAACCAGCAGGCCCCTTTACAGGTATAACCACATCAGCCATTGAGCTATCCATCACCATCGAGATCTGACTATAGATACCTTGGGGTAGTGAGTTATTCTAAACTTGTTACTTTTCAGGAGAGGTGGTGAGTGTTTGCGTAAACTACCTGACTGTTGGTGGGTGTGTCAAAATGCACGTCAACAAAAACTTGCACTAGAAGGAGCATAGACTAAACCCCTCATAGGTGAACCACATATGGTACTTCTAGGAGATGGATTGATTCCCTTTACCCAACCTAACCTCAACAACCAGCAAGACGACATTCTTACTCAACTATACAACTTTGCTTGGGACAATACAAGAAATTACAACCATTAGTTACAAGTACGACAAGTCTTAGATAACAAGAGAGAAAAGGCTACATGTATAGAAGAAGAGGCACAAAGACAACTCAATCCTTAGGTGAACCCATGAGAAAATCTACAACCACCTTCTCAACCAGATAATTGAGTTACTATGATGGATCATATATCATCTTTTTCTCCCAAGAGATTCCACTGAGTTCTGACGACTGGTTCTTCACCATCTGACTTAGTTGAATTAGGACCTACCACTAGGAGGAAGAATAACAAAGCTAAGAAAAAACACTCAATGTCCTCACAAATATAGTCATCCATATCCAACGTAAGAGATCAACTAATCCCCAGTCCTCAACCTATCGTTGCACCTTTTGTAACTCAACATTCACCATCACTACCTTCAATGTCCTACTTCAACCAAGACACCACACTGCTAGGAACCATACCAGGGGGTATACATGACCTACCTAAAAACCTTGACAAATTTTGCAGCAAATTTTACTATCTAGGTGGATGAATGGCTGATGAACATATTGAAGCATTCAAAGATGCAATTGTTCGTAATCATATTGAACACCAAGATGTAGTATGTAGACTATTCCCATATTCACTTGGGGAGAATGAGTACAATTGGTACTTAAACCTACTTGCAAACTCCATCATAGGTTGGGATCTTTTGGAGAAGGCCTTCATTGATCAATTCTGAGTGTACATAGACCCCGGGACATTATACCATCAGTTTCCTTCTCTTAAGAAATTACCGAATGAGCCATTAACAACTTTTAATACCAGCTTCTAAAGGGCATTCAAGAGGTTGCAAGCCCCATAACAGGTAGCACCTAATGTAACCATCAACTCATATTTGAGAGCTATTGACCCTTGGATTGCTATATTCATTAAAAAGAGTGTTCCTCAAGATCAAAGGGATACCTTAGCAAAAGTCTTCACATTAGCAATTAGCATGAACCAGGAGTTGAATCAAACCCCGGGAGGGATTGGATATAATTTACCCACAGGGGTGAATCAAGAAAATTACAATCAACTCCTAGGTGTACCTTCATCTCTACCTATAGGTGCCCCAACAATGAACCCCGTGCCAATTTATGCACCCCAACCACAGGCAAGTCAATAGTTTGTAGCTCAAGCATTGACCTGGAAAAATGGTACCAATACCATTCTCACTCAAACATAATACGCCGATCAGCTACAAGCCAAATATCAACAATTTGACAATATGCATTTGGTGAATCAACTTCCAATTAGGACACCTGAGAATCAAGGATCCCATATATCTGCTGAAGTAGAGGCCTTGAAGAAAATAATCTCGTAGGTTACTTCAGACTTGAGCCAGCTAAAGATGAATCCATCAGGACGGTATAATCAATCTCAATCATATAATAATCAATGAAACTACAATAACCAGAACCAAAATCAAAGGTAAAATAATAAACCTTATAATAGGCAGTGGAATATGGGTCCCAATAATGGAGGGGTGAACCACGACCACCCGGATGCACGGGATAACCCAAACCACACACAAAGTGTTAACCTTGTAGATATGAATCTACTAATAAATTGGTGTAGGTTGCATGACACTGCTTCCCATTCTGAGGTTAATTGTGCACAATTTGAGAAAATCATAAGAATTGCTCAAGCTCACGCTCACCCCAAAGATTATTCCAATGATGAACCTGATAAGGTTAATACTGCCATGTTGGTTGATACTTTCCTGTGTAAAGAGTTTCAGGCTAAAGGTGATGGTGAACCATGCATATATGATGCTTAGGCCTTTCAGACCAGCAACAACTATAATCTTAGAAGTCAAGGCAAAGCTCTGTTAATAGAGCCACCTCCCCCGACAGGCAGGTTTGTACCTTTGGACTCTAATGCGAGCAACAATCCTCGTCCACCTCAAGCTTTCCAAGGAACACACCCTAGACAAGTTCAGGGGCAAGATTATGTTTTGAAAGGATCATTTGATGTTACTAAAGAGATGGAAAGGACTACCACTACTATGTCCTTAATGGAAGTATTGAGATATTGCCTTGAATAGAAGAAGGCTCTCCTTAGGAAGTTGGAAATTTTATAATCACAGAGTAATGAGGTTAAGATGGCGGATTTTAATGAAGTTAATGCTAACGTTAGTAATGATGCAATAGAAAATTCACCATTTTTTCTAAGTTTGAAGATATGTGGGAAAAATTTACATAACTATTTGGTGGACTCAGGAGCTTCAGGAAATGTAATGCCTTACTCTATATGCCAACGACTTTGACTTCAACTAGTACATGTGAATAGTAAGGTAGTACAATTAGACAAAACAAAGGTTAATGTCATTGGAGAATTGAAAGATGTATACATCCAGTTGGGTGTTGGTCCTCGAATATCTCACTATATTAACATTCAAGTGGTGGATATTCTAGAAGTATATGGGATGCTCCTCAATAAAGATTGGTCCAAGACATTTGGAGGATATTTCTCAACTTGTTTTACATACTTATGGCTTCCTTGGAAGGGGGTGAGCAAACAGATCCGAATTGATAGTGAGCCTAAATTGAAGAAATTGGTCATGTACTATGGTGCTCTTAATGTAGTGGCATTTACTAAGGTAAGCCCAGGGGTTTACAAAGTCAATGAGATTCTTACTTTCTCTGCACCAACCCCACTTCAACCATTTCAAACTGACAAGACCACATATTGGGGGCAGGTGAAAGAGTTAATTACATCAGCACAACAAGGAATGTGCTTATTAGGAAATACTATGAAGATACAAGAGTTGTTGCTACCGAAGTGGTGTCTGATACACCATGAGGAACACTCAAAATTTTCACATATCCCATGTCAGAATGAGATCACAAAGTTGATGAATCTGGTTCCATTCAAAGAAGATGATCATACCAACAATATGGGGGAAGTTCAAGGTGTCAAATTAGAGTCCTAGACAATTGAGCCCATAGACAAGATTACCTTACCTAAAGAATACAACCACGAGGTTCTTGCGGTTAAGGTTATTAAAAATAAAGAGGGAGATTATCCTTTGGAGCCTAAGAAGGAAGAAACACAATCCAAATTTCAAACTCAATCTAAATAGGAGGTTGTTTTGAATACAGTTGAAGTGATTATACAACCAAGGATTGAACAAACTCAATTGTCACAAAGTCTTCAACTTCAAAAGCAACAATCCTCTCTGAGCACTAACCTCAGCATTGACCCAAAGGTGAAAAATATGAAGAGACCAAAAGATGAAATATGGTTTTTAAAGTTTGATGGGTCAAGATACAAATAAGGTAGCAAAGCAGGCATAGAGTTAACCAACCGAAAAGGGAAAACCCTTTTAACTTCTTACCGACTTTAATTCCCTTGTACTAATAACGTAACAAAGTACGAAGCTTTAATTAGAGGATTAATTTTTTCTCATAAGAAAGGAGCAAAGTGTTTAAAGGTGCAAGGAGATTCAGAGTTGGTTGTTAAACAAGTGAAAAGCCAATACGCATGCCATGACAAGAGGTTAGAAGCATAAAAGAATAGAGTGTGGGATCTGATTGAAGATTTTGAGGATTTTAACATTCAATTGGTACCTAGGAAAGTAAACAAAATACCCAATGCGCTAGCTGTAGCTGCTCGTACATTAGAACCAGTAAGCCAATCCCCTTTAAAGAAGTTCTCGGTGGAATTAATCTCTACACCTATTGTGCCTGATAATATCAAACATTTCCAAGTCTTCCTAGATGATGCCTATATCTTAGCTTTTCTTGCCAATTTGGGGGCTTTTGAAGATCAAATTATTGATGAGGAAGATAAATCAGATGATTTCAATAACGAAGGTAATGTGGATATTTTGGATTTACCAACCAATGTTATTCCTAAAGGGATGATCACCTTGGAGAGACATTTTGATTCAGACCCGAGAGTAAAAGAGAGATTAACAACTGATTTAGATGCCCTAAAATACGAGCCTCATAATATTGGTCTGGAAGGACAAGAGAAAATTGTTTATATTGGGAAGATTTGCACTCAAAGTGAAAGAGAAAAGTTGATACAGATCTTGAAAGAATTCATTGATGTAATAGCATGGGGGTATGAAGATTTAAAGACATTCGATACAACCATTATCACCCATGTGATTCCCCTAAAACCTAACATAAAATCGTTTAGGTAAAAATAACATCTGGTCAATGCACTAATAGAACCCTTGATCTTCAAGGAAGTGCAAAAGTTACTTTCCGCTAAGATAATTTTTCCAATATGACATTCTACTTGGGTTGCTAATTTGGCACCAATGCGGAAAAAGAATGGAGAAATACATTTTTGTGTGGATTTTTGCAATCTCTACAAAGCTTCTAAGAAAGGTAATTACCCACTCCCTTCTTTGGATGAAGTATTACAAATTGTAAATGGTTCACAAATGATGTCATTTCTAGACGGTTATTCAGGATATAACCAAGTGTTGGTAAATTATGAAGATCATATGAAGAAGGCATTTACAATGAAGTGGGGAACATATGCGTATAAAAGAATGCCATTTGGATTGATTAATGCTAGGGCAACCTTCTAGTGAGCGATGGACACAGCATTCACAAAACTGATTGGAAAATGCATTATTATTTATATGGATGATTTGATGATATTTTCTAAGATCAGAGAAAATCACCTAGACCACCTCATAAAGGTATTAGAGAGGTGTAGGGGATATGGGATTTCCCTTAATCCCAAGAAATGTGTGTTTGGAGTGGCTGAAGGAAAGCTACTTGGCCACGTAATTTCTGAGACAGGGATCTCTATAGAATCAGATTGGGTAGAAGCATTATTAAAATTACAAATGCTCAACAGTAAAAAAGAGATGAGATCTTTCTTTGGAAAGATCAATTTTGTGAGAAAATTCATTACTGGGTTTGCAAAAATAGTCAATCCTTTGAATGAAATGACGAAGAAGGATGCTAAGGTCGAGTGGACAACTGAAGCAAAAGAGGATTTCACCCAGATCAAGAAATCCATCGCTGAAGCTCCTATACTAACTAGACCAGATTCCACACTATTGTTTTATATATATTCTTTTGCTTCGCTAAACTCTGGGGTAGCTGTTTTGACGCAGAGGCAAGCTGGAGATGAGAAACCTATTGCATTTATGATTTCTCCTTTCAAAAGTGCTGAGGTTAGATATTTTGCTCTTGAAAAATAGGCCTTTGCACTAGTAAGAGTAGTCAAGAAGTTTAGACATTACATCCTGAGGAGTAAAATCTATGTGATTGTTCCTGACCAAGTAGTAAAGTCACTACTCGTGCAGTCTAAACTTGGAGAATGACGAGAAAAATGGATGGGAATATTGCAAGAATTTGACTTAGAGATGCATCCAATGAAATTAGTCTGAGGCCAAGGATTATCTCAAGCCATAGAACCAACATCCCTCAAATCCAGTGCCAATAATATACATTGAATTCATTTACTCAGGACCCTTGGTACACAGATTTGGTATTTGTATTGTTGAATAATAGGTGTCCTGAGGGATTGACAACTATGCAAAGATGAGCATTAAGGCTCAAGAGTGCTAAGCATATAATCAAGGATTCGGCACTCTATAGAAAAAATTATGAGGGTATTTACCTTCGGTGCCTTGATCATCAAGAAGCTCATAATATGACTGAGGAATTTCACGAGAAATATGGTACTAGTCATGGGTCAGCTGATGCCATTGCACATCAAATTTTGAAGGCTGGATATTATTGGCCTAGCATATTTAAGGATACTCATGAACATGTTTGACATTGTCATATGTGTCAAACTACAGCCTCCAAAGAAAACAATCTTACTATGCCTCTCCAACCAGTGTTTGAGGTAAGACCTTTCGCTCAATGGGCCCTCAATTTTGTAGGAGTTATTAATCCTAATTCATCTATAGGACATAAGTTTATTCTTATAGCAATAGATTATTTTACCCAGTGGATGGAAGCCATAGCCTGTCGCAATGGTACTACTAAGGTAGTCCTGAAATTTATTGAAGAGCATATCATCACCAGGTTTGGTATGTCATTCACTCTAGTATGTGATAATGGTCCTGATTTTACTTCCACACAGTTGATGCAATGGTCATACTAATATAAAGTGATATTGAAATTTTCATCCAACTATTACCCACAAGGTAATGGGGTAGCTTAATCCACAAACAAGAATATCCTAGATGTCATCAAGAAGCTACTTGAGAAAAACCCAAAGGATTGGCATAATCAACTAAGATATTCCTTGTGGGTTGATCAAACCATAATAAAAGCCGCCCTGGGAACTTCTCCATACTACCTTGTCTATGGCCAGACCCTTGTTTTCCCAATTAACTTGCAAATACCAGTCCTCCAATTAATGAAAGAACTTGACATTGAGGATCAGGTAGAGGTTCACCTCTTAAACTTGTTATGACTTGATGAAAAAAGAATTAATACGCTACAACACTTTGCCAAGCATCAAGCTATTGTTAAGCGATGGTTTGATAAAAGAGCCAAGGTGAAAGCTTTTCGGATCTCTAACCTAGTCTTGTTATGGGACAAGGCCAAGGAAAAGAAAGGTGATCATCACAAGTTTGAAAAGTTGTGGCTAGGTCCTTACCAAATATCTGAAATTCTAGGCGAGAACACTTTTAGGTTGAGCTCATTGACTGGAGAACTGGTACCATTGCCTGTCAATGGTCACTTTCTCAAGCACTACTTTGATTAAATCCTTAATAAAGCTTGACCTGTTGTATATAGTAGTTAGTTATTTTTCTTTTTGGTTTTGCTTCGTTGGGCCTTGTTGTGTATTTTCCCTTTTGTTTTTGTTTTCCTTGCTTGTTTGTTCTTTTTTTTGTTGAGTTGAGGTATATGTTTTGTTCTTGAAGATTTTGAAGGGAAGTAGGTATCCTTTGTATAACATCTTGCCAAATTCTGAGAGACTTCGACTCTCTACTATTTATATTTTCATTGTCATTTGGTTGAGTTTGAAACTTTTGTCTATACTCATTCAAAGTGGTATATAATCATTTAAATATGATACAAGTTTTTGACTTTCAATTTGGAAAAGGCTAGCTTGATAAACTCAGCACTAATGTCACATTAAGATACATCAGAAAAGTTTTGTGAGATAGCAAGTAAACTGAGTATCAAGTGAAAAATCCAAAGTCAAGGCGTTTCATGTTATCCACCGTGGCTTCCAACCTAGTCATCAAACTTCAATGTTTGGAAGTTTCTTGAGAGATTATTGAAGAAAGAAGTCATTCTCTATATGCTATAAATCTCTATATCCTATAATATTCTGTCAAAAAAAAAAAAGAGAAGAAGAGAAAAAAAATGTGAGAGAAATGATCTTCTTAAGCAACTCAAATGGGTGTTTCAAGTAACCTCCATCGGGGCTATGGACGCTTGCCTGGCAGTGGAGCACTGCTTGACGGAGGCTAGAGGTATCTCTGTCAGGGCCATAGACGCCTGGCTGGTAGTAGAGCTATGCCCAGGATAACTTTGAACGAAACATGATTAATGACTTCACTTATGTAACTTGCACCTAGTTTCGTCTACCTATCTACATTATTGAAATGATGGAGTAATAAATCATACGCACACACTTAAGAGTTGATGATGTTTATTTCTCATCTTAGCTGTTTGTTCAAATCACTTATTCATCTTAAAATTCTTATACATCCTTTTGAATGATAATAGCCTTACGTATCGGGTTAACCAGAGATTCTGAAATTCTAAATTACCTATAGTCATTTTTCCCAGACAGTTGCCATTTGTTATGCCTAGAATATTTGTTTCCCCATTTTGGTTTCCTTTACTCAAAATATGGACCCCCTTTTTTTTCTTTTTTGGTGTCAACCTCGGAACTCTGGAGTCCCGGAGTCTCGAGGTCCCTTTGTGGTTTGGTCCCCTTTTGGTTTTACCTCAGAACTCTGGAGTCCTGGAGTCCTGAGGTCTCTTTGTGGTTTTACCTCAGAACTTCGGAGTCCTAGAGTTCCAAGGTCCCTTTTTGGTTTTACCTTGGAACTCTATAATTTAGGAGTCCTGAGGTTCCTTGTTCTTCCGACCTCGGAACTCTAGAGTCTTGGAGTCCCAAGGTAGTTTTGTTTTCCTTTTTGTCGACCTCAGAGCCCAAGGACCCTGGAGCGCCGGGGTCATGTTTATGATTTTCGTACAGAAGGGTTTTTGGGAGGCTATATATAGGAGATAATGAACTTTTTGAGTTCATTTATGCATTCAGAACTTCTCCTCCCTAGCTCCAAGTCGCGAACCTTCAGACTCCCGAGCTCTCTCTCTCTCGGTGTTTATTCGATTTTCGATTCACTAGGCTGGTGAATTTTCTCTCGTTGTGTTTTTCTAGATTAGATGTCTTTTTTGTGTTTAGTTTTTGAGTATGCCATAGCTTTCCATCCTGGAACCCCAGATCCCCAGAGTTTCAGGTTTCGCTTTCATTCCACCCCAGGTCTCTGAAGTTTCGGTTTCACTTTAATTCAACCCTGGATCCCTAGAGTTCCAGGTTTTGCTTTCATTCCACCCCAGAACCTCAGATCTCTAGAGTTTCAGGTTTCATTTTCATTCCAGCCCGAAACCCCAGATCCCCGGACTTCTAGGTTTCACTTTCCATTCTACCCTGGATCCTTGGAGTTCCAGGTCTCGCCGTCCATTTCACCCTAGAACCCTGGATCCCTGGAGTTCTAGGAGGGTTTTTATAGACTCCACCTTAGAACCCTAGATCCATGGAGTTCCAAGCCTTCTTCCTTTGTGCTTACCCTGGGACCCCAAGACCTTGAAGTCCCGAAGTGAATCATGATTTATGTTTAGTATTGAGGACTAAAATTTGTGTTTTGCCTGTAGGTTCCAGTGGTTAGATGTAATCATCTACCAACAAGAGAGGTGAAGAAATTAACAGAGTTCTAGCCACTATGAAATACCAATATCAAGGTCAAATCCATGGTTCAAAGCTGGATGATCAAATCAAGTGGGTCATGAACACTGAAGCTGGATGATAAATCCAACCTAGATGCTCTCCATCAAAGGATCAAGAGGTCTGGTCTTATGGAAGCTACTATATTCCCACAGTCGCTACAGGCACCAAAATTTATAATGACCATCACTCCATTCTACAATCCAGGGACTAGAAAATGCATTGATGCACAGGGAAAGACTATTATTGACTTGTCTCTAAATATGCTGGGGTTCATCTTTAGAATCCCAACTAGGGAAGATGCATTCTTACTAACAGAAGAAGAGGACTTGAAAACATGGAACAAGAAGGTATCAGCTAGCAAAAGACACATGAATACCAACTGGCTGGAAGAGGAGAGAAAAATAGGGCTCAAAGATATAGAGGTCCTGAGGGCAGACTTCAAAGAGTGTCAAAGGGACTTGATTATTATGCTCAGCAGGGCCTTTGGCAAGCCTGACTGCAAGCATTTCCATCCCTAGATGTTCCAGTTTATGAGTACCATATTGGTAGGGAAGCAATATTTTGAGTGGCCACAAATCTTGTATGATAATATTTGTAAGAAGATGAAGGAGGTGCAGTATACCCAGAAGTTCTTTTTCACATCCTATGTCATTTGGGTAGCAGCCAGAGCCAGAAAATTTCCAGGCCTATAGGTAGAAGGCCAGTTAGGAGAGGAGGGACAAAAGAAGATATGGGAATACTATTCCCAGCTCACTCTAACCAATGCAAAGACACACTTCAAGAGGGTTAATGATGCCTTAATCTTCCCTATAATCATTAAGTTGACTGGAGATGTAGGATATCGGATAAGCCCAAAAGCCATGGCCATCATCCAAGAGTGGCCATGTTGGTTCATCCAAAACCCATGCTCCACTTACATCAGAGTTAGTAGATTCACAGGGAATCCAATATTGACGCCTCATTATTGTAACGATAGGGTAATCCTATTGGAGTATGTAAGAAAACTTCTTGGTCTCCAGCCACTTCTATCTTCAAAACACAAAGCAAGTATTGACTTCTTGGTGTCCATTGGTTATTTCACCTGTTCTAGAATACAATTGGCAAAGTTGGCCGAGCAAGAAATTCAGGATTTGAACTTGAAAGAATATAATCATACTAGGGAATTTTATGATCCCTATTGGAAACTTAAGCAAGCTATGCCTAAGGCATATGAGGGGCATAGGTCCAGCTTGGAAGACATTTGGGCCAACTTGCAGGATAGTTTTGAGGTTAGGGAGAAGAACTCTAATAGGTTGTCCATGCCGCAGGTTAGAGACTTTGGTATTGAGACTAACCTTCCTAAAGACTTGAGGGATGATGGAGAGTTACTCGATCCAATTTATAAGGAATCAAGAATAGACAAGAGGCCCCTCTCCTCAGTAAAATGGTCTACAAGTGAGGATACAGATATGGAGAAGGTCTCCTAGGAAGTCATCAATAGGACTAAATAATGGTTAAGCCAGAGGGTAAGGCCCAGTGCATCAAAAACAAAGCAAAATGAATACACCTTAGGGGTACCTCAGTCAAGAGGCCATAAAGAATATGCCCGAAAGACAAGGTCGGCTTCAAGGTAGAATTCCTCCACTGACCCAGGTGAGGAAGACAAACCTCAAGAAAGCACTGAGAACTTGTTGAAGAAACTCCAAGAAAAGATGAAGGAGTCTGAACTACTTAAGAAGGTTGCATACCTAGGGGTGACTGATGGGCTAGGCGCAGTTCCACTTGCCAGAGTTCTCCCACTAAGGACTGCTATAGGCCACACTAAAGGAGAGGATACTCAAGAATGGGAAGAGAACCTAGAAGCCACCGAGGAGGTACCTGCTCAGCCACCTTCCATAAGTACAACAAGTGCTTCAAGCACGACACACTTCAAGAGGGTTAATGATGCCTTCATCTTCCCTATAATCATTAAGTTGACTAGGGATGTAGGATATCGGATAAGCCCAAAAGCCATGGCCATCATCCAAGAGTGGCCATGTTGGTTCATCCAAAACCCACGCTCCACTTACAACAGAGTTAGTAGATTCACAGGGAATCCAATATTGACGCCTCATTATTGTAACGATAGGGTAATCCTATTGGAGTATGTAAGAAAACTTCTTGGTCTCCAGCCACTTCTATCTTCAAAACACAAAGCAAGTATTGACTTCTTGGTGTCCATTGGTTATTTCACCTGTTCTAAAATACAATTGGCAAAGTTGGCCAAGCAAGAAATTCAGGATTTGAACTTGAAAGAATATAATCATACTAGGGAATTTTATGATCCCTATGGGAAACTTAAGCAAGCTATGCCTAAGGCATATGAGGGGCATAGGTCCAGCTTGGAAGACATTTGGGCCAACTTGCAGGATAGTTTTGAGGTTAGGGAGAAGAACTCTAATAGGTTGTCCACGCCGTAGGTTAGAGACTTTGGTATTGAGACTAACCTTCCTAAAGACCTGAGGGATGATGGAGAGTTACTCGATCCAATTTAGAAGGAATCAAGAATAGACAAGACGCCCCTCTCCCCAGTAAAATGGTCTGCAAGTGAGGATACAGATATGGAGAAGGTCTCCTAGGAAGTCATCAATAGGACTAAATAATGGTTAAGCCAGAGGGTAAGGCCCAGTGCATCAAAAACAAAGCATAATGAATACACCTTAGGGGTACCTCAATCAAGAGACCATAAAGAATATGCCCGAAAGACAAGGTCGGCTTCAAGGCAGAATTCCTCCACTGACCCAGGTGAGGAAGACAAACCTCAAGAAAGCACTAAGAACTTGTTGAAGAAACTCCAAGAAAAGATGAAGGAGTCTGAACTACTGAAGAAGGTTGCATACCTAGGGGTGACCGATGGGCTAGGCGCGGTTCCACTTGCCAGAGTTCTCCCACTAAGGACTGCTATAGGCCACACTAAAGGAGAGGATACTCAAGAATGGGAAGAGAACCTAGAAGCCACCGAGGAGGTACCTACTCAGCCACCTTCCATAAGTACAACAAGTGCTTCAAGCACCGCTGCTCCCACACCCCCATTAGTTAATGTATCCACAAGGCAGCCTAGAGTGCAAGGTTTTACATCCACTACTAAGGAAGTGAATATTAGAAATGTTGAGTCTCACTCTAACTAGGAGGAAGAGGATCTCAACCAACAACAACCTCTAGGGAGCAAACAAGAAGGAGGTGAAGTGGAGTACATACTGAATGAAAGGTTGATTCTAACTCCTCAAGACCAAGAAGACCTACTTAACTATATAGAAGTTGGGCAAGCAGAGATGGAGCTAGGTGGTGAACAAATGGCATTCAATGAGGAGGTGAGTGATAAGCTAGGAGAGTTACACAAACAAAAAACTCTCCAAGCTAACTTAGCCTGCCAAATTTCATCATTCCAAGATCCTAACCAAATGGGAGCTGAAGCAAGAGATGGAGCAGAAGAGCAGGCAGTGGTGAATGTTATAACTACAGATATTGTATCACATCAGGGTGATAAGGCTGAAGATATACCAGACTGGTTAGAGTTTACCCTTGGAAAGAAAAAGAGAAAAGCAGAGCTACCCAAGGTTACTCTACAGAAAGCAATCACCGAAGAACCACCAAAGGTCAAGAAGTTAAACATGGTTCATCACTTGTCAAAAACTAGTTCTAGTGAAGTAATTGCAGATGTGGTGGTTGCATCATAGGCCAAAGGACAAGCTTCTCCCAAATACCAAGTATCACAGATAAACCTAGGTAAGCAGACCAAGTGGGGAGAATTAGATACCTTGAAACTAGCCACAAGCATTGTTAGAGGGCACATGGAAAAGGAGCATAGCTCAAATGTAGAACTTAAAGTGCAACTTGGGTAGTATAAACACCTCTTGGTAGAAATGTGTAAAATTTTAGACTGGTGTAGAATAGATGACCTACCTTCAACCTCATCATTCCTAGAAGGAGATGTAAAGGCACTATTAGAGGTGAGACGAGTAGCTGCAACCGCCAAATCGTGGACTCAAGTGAATGCAACCAAGATTAGATTGTTTCTACAGAATACAATGGAAATATATCATAAAGCGGTACAGGCAGGTGGAGCTTTGGCAACCTATTCCACACAATGGGAGCAGAAGGAGAATACCTTTAATAAACAGCTTCAAATTTTGAAAAGGATACTATGGTTAGGAGAAGAGCTGATAGTACAAGAAGACCTCTTAGGAGGGGATAATTTTGAGAATTTACAATCCTACATATACATTCTGGAGTTGAAAGTAGAGGTGTATCAGCAGTATGTCAAGGAGATGACTAATATTTGGGACCCTCTTCTCAGAGAGATTTTGTCATATGAGAATTTTGTAATGAATATACTAGGGCCTTTTGGCCTCAGAATAACTGATACTGGAATAATGGACCAGCAAGAAGTTTTGAATCAATGGGATGCATATGAGGTACAAAACTTAGGACCTACCACCTAGTTCGATGCTTCCCTTATGGATAGATACACACAACTGATTACTCAGTGTCAACAAGTGGCTGATACAGTAAAGGAGTTAGAGGAACAAGGAGCACATGCAGATGAGCCTTTGAATAAATATGAATTTAGAATTAAGCATGTAGCCAATCTGCCAGTCCAAGCAGTTGCATGCATAATTGAAAATTATAAGGCATTTACCAAGAAATAAAGGATAGGCACAAAATTGCTAAAGATAGCAAAGCTTTTTTTGATTTTAAAACTGCTTCTCCTAGTCAAGTCCCAATTTTGAAAGAAATCTTGTATGGTTATGAAAACGTGGCTCACCCAGCATGGTCTTCGTAATGCTCATGTAGCATCCATTTTGTAGTTGTTAGGTGGAGTGTCGAGGCAGAAACTTGCAAAGTTAATTGCAACTCCTAATTTTAGTTCTTAATTTAGGGTAGAGTTATTTCCTAAATAATAGACTGAAAAACTTCTATAAATTGAGAAGTTGAATTTATTTGTAAGGGTCCCAAAATTGATGATTTGTGGCCCACTTAGAGATTTTTAGAGATTTTTGCAGATTGTTAAGAAGTTTGATTTATTTTTGTTATACATTCATGGAGATTAATATGAAAAGCACCTTGTAGATTGCCTGATTTACATCTATATTCTACCAAATTGTTCTGTGTAATCGGTAACGTCTATTATTTTGAGTTAGCAACGTGGTAATCTTTTTGTTTATTATGATATAAACCATATTTTACATGTTAGTGGTGTATGGGAATTGCTGTGATAGGCCATATTGTTGATGATTCTTTGTCCAAAAATTTGTGAAATTGATGATTTTGTAGGTTTTATGGAAGTTTGTTGTTGAATGCTAACTTGGATAATATCTGATAATTGCTCGAATTACAGGGAACTAACTGAATAGTTTATTAAGTTGTCATGGTATTGATCTTTATTTTTTATTTTCTTGTTTCCCTTACGCTTCACATTTTATTTCCCCAGAGAATCTTAAATCATAAAATACAAAAAAAAAAAAAAGGAAGTGCAATCGTTCATAAACCAGCAAGATTTAGTTCTAACCAACAGGCCCCTTTATAGGTATAACCACATCAACCATTGTGCTATCCATCACCTTCGAGTCCCGACTACAGAGAGCTTGGGGTAGTGAGTTATTCTAAACTTGTTACATTTCAGGAGAGGTGGTGAGTGTTTTCATAAACTACCTAATTGTTGGTGGGTGTGTCAAAATGCACATCAACAATACCACCACAAAGGAATCAGTGAACAGTCTAAGTACATAGTTAATCATTCTCATGAATGTTATTGGGCCAATTGTTAGACCAAAAGGCTTTACTAGCCATTCAAACAATCCCTCTTTATATTTGAAAGTTGTCTTCCACACATCAGCTGAGTCAATTGGTACTTGATGGTGTCCCGATTTCAAATCAATTTTTGTGAAGAATCAGGCCCCTCTAAGAAAGTCCAAAAGGTCATCTATCCGGGGAAGTGGATACCTATTTTTTCTTTGAAATTTTGTTCAAGGCCCTATAGTCAATACAAAGTCTCCAAGTTCCATCCTTTTCCTTTGCCAAAACAATGGGACTACCATAGGGTGATGCACTTGGATGAATATGTCCCTTCTCAATCAATTCTTGTATTTTCCTCTTAATTTCATTATTTTCTAATACTGATCTATGGTAGACCGGTTCATTAGGCAACAGAGTTCCCGATATCAAATCAATAGTGTGTCTCACTTGGCAATATGTAGGTACCCCAGTTGATAACTTAAACAGATTCTCATATTTTATCAAAATTTAATCCATTGATCTTTTCTGTAGTGTTGCAGTGTTTGTGATGGCATGGGATAATATGTTGATTTCCTTTCTTCTTCCAAAAAAATTATCAATAATATGAATGTTCTCATTTTGGCAACCAACCGCCTACATTTCTTACCACTAATCAAATATGTGGAGTATGCACGGCTTACCTTTGGTATTCGGTATTTCTGCTCACCTAATCTGATTGTCATGCTGTGAGGTCTGGACTCATAAATACAATGGCGTTGGTACATATATGGTTGTCCCAACAGAATATCACAAAAATCTTGAGTACCTACATCACATGTTACCTAATCTTTAAAAGGCTTTGTAGATTATGAAAGGCGACACTGCTAGTGCACTTGAATATCTCTCCCTTGACTTACCCATCCCATTGAATAGGGTTGCGGGTGTACTATTATTTTCAGATTCAATCTCTTCACAATCTCCATTGATATTTGGTTCTTTTGACTTCCACTATCAACAATAAAGTGCAGGACTTTTCCTTCGACCCCTATCTATGAGTGGAATAATATTTCCTCATCTTCCCTGGGCAATATCTTTGTAGTATCTACTGTTGCATATGGATTATACTCAACGACCTATTCATAACTTTCTTATGTGCAAGCTTCTCCCACCTTAGGTTCTGGCTTGTCCTCATGCGTCTCCATCATTAAACTATTTATGGTTTTGTAGTCTTTTGTGTTATGAGAGGGACTTTTAGGAAATTCACACCACATACCACTATCTTGTGCCTTCTTCATACCCCATGCCTTTTTCAGTGGTGCATTGGGAGAAGATTCCTTAGAGGTTTGTTTCCATGCACTTTTACCACCTTCACCCTTCCATTTGTTGTTTGCGAAGGTATCCCTCCTTTATTTCTATTTGAATTTCTCCTCGATTTTTGTAGCAAATGTGTATGTGCTAGGTAAAGTCTCTATGTTCAGGAATTCCACTTCGATAAAGGACTCACTCATTACATTGATGGAACTATTGTTGCTCCCGGTGATCCTAAGGTTGATCCAGTTGGTCACTTGGATTGGCTCACTAAAAATATCATGGCAATTGGTACCTTAAGAAAGTATGTCTCAAAGGATCTCATTTTTCATATTGAGAAGTGTACTCTAATCAAGGATGCTTGGCAAAAGTTTCAAGACTTATATGGTCAAGCTGATGAGATTAGGGGATATCAAATTGATAGTGATCTCACCATGTTGGATCCCAAGAACTTTTATACTATACAATATTATGTCACTAAGGCAAATGAGTTGAGGGCACAACTCAAACATTGTGGCATTGATAAGAAGGATACTCAATTGATATTCAACTTGATAGGCAAGCTTCCACAAGAATATGCAACATTTGTTTCTAGTTTCCAAACCCATAGGATGACAATGGGTTCAAGATACACAATGCCTATATTTGATGCTTTCAATGAAATGTTGATGATGGAACAAACTAAGTTGATAAGAATGGACATTCTTAAGGCTTCTAAGTCTCAAGAATTAGTGGCAAATCAAGGGAATAAAGGAAATCAAGGAAAGGACAACTCAAACAAGAAGAAATGGCAATCAAAGCCTAAGGACAAAGCACCATCTTCTCCACAACAAGGAGATTCATCCTCTTCCAAGAGGGATAACTCACCAAAGAGGGAGAGACCTACTTGTGGCTATTGTAAAAAGTTTGGTCATGAGGAGCATCATTGCCATTCTAAGAAGATTGATGAGCTCACACATATCATCAAAAAGCATAACATTGATTTGCCTAATGTCTACAAGAAGGATGATTCATCAACTTCCACTTCCTCACATTCAAAAGGAAAAGGGCAAGCATTCATGGCTTCTACAAGTGGGAAGACTCGCTCTTTTGGGACAAGAAAAGGAAAAGCTCTATGTGCTACTATTAGTCATGATTTAGAGAGATGGCTTCTAGATTCAAGGGCTTCTCGTCATATGGCATCTTCGTAGTCCATGTTCTCTACATTTAAGCCTTGCACCATGCCACTGATTTTGATGGGAAATCTTACATGCATGGATGTGATTGGGAAAGGATCTATTGACATTGGGGATAACTCCTTCAATGATGTGTTGTGTGTACCCCACTTGACAAACAATCTCCTTCCTATCTATCAAATCACACATGGTTCAACTAAGAGAGTTGTAGAGTTCACACCTGAGTCAGTTTTCATTAGAGACTTGGAGACTAGAGCTATCATTGTGACTAGGGTGGTTGATCATGCATCTTGGTTATACTCCTTTACAGATTTTGTTGATGATGATGATTTCACATTTGATGATTCTACACATGATGATCACACTTCTTGTGATGGTTCAGTTTTTGAGGAGAACTTTGGGCACTTGAACATGGGGATTCTCACATGTGAACCCATTCTTGAGCCTTGTATTTCATCTCCCCATATTGATATCACATCACCTATTGCACCTGATGATGTGGATAGTGTGACAGTTTTTCCTTCATGTGATTCCGTGCAACAAGATATTCATTGTCTTCCAACTTCAAATTCATGGGATGGTTACTTGACAAACATTGCAGGTTTGTTTATGGAATCCTACATTGCAGATTTGGGAGACATCATTGATGACATTCATCTTCTCTTTGATGAAGATGATCTTTCTTTGATTGTTGTGAGGGAACACTCTAACCCTATTGTTAATTCTCTACATGATCATTCTTTCGAGGTTGACATGATTGTGGATACTTATGTACAATAGTTGGAGGAGGTCTCTTTATCTTTTGAGGAGACATGTGAGTCTTTGGGACATGTTTTACATCCATCTCCACTAGATCTTGGAGTGCCTTTATCAGCAGTGTGGCATAGTTTACCACCTTTGGAGGGGTTATCTTTTAGCATCAACATGGGGACACTTGAGCATTTTTCAGAGATTCCTTTCATCATGAGTCTTCTTCATACATCTTCCCTTCATGATTGGGGAGACTTCATGGATACACCTTTGGTTTTGTTTCTTCCAAAGGGGAGGAATGTTGTTCGACATTCATGGAGCAGTTTCTTCATACATCGAGCTTCTATCATTGGTGTAGATTCCAAATTGAGGGGGGCTTCCTAGCTTCTCTTCTTCTCTCATATGGGGGGGACCTTTTCCTCACATGGGGTTTTGTTCCTCACATTCTTCTATGAGAGTTCTCTTGTATGTTTTTCATCTCTCTTTTGAGGGAGGGTTTTTTCCCATTGGGTTTTTCTCTCTTTCCCCACTTTGTGAGAGATTTCATTGCATTGGTTTTCATGCATTTGCATTTGTACATGGGTACCTAACATGGCCTCATAACCGGGACCCATCTTGCATTGCTTAGTTGCATTGTAAACTTTAGTGTATTCTCCTAAGTTGCACTTAAGGGGGGCTATTGGTGTAAATAATTATTCATCTTGGACATTATTACACTTACTTAAGTTTGCTTAGGAAATGAATTTCATAGTAGTTTGGGTATGAGACACTTGGGTGTTTGTGCCACATTGGGATATTGTGTGTAGGAGAAATTCCACCTTTTATGGTGTTGATCTTGTTGTTACACTCCACATTCAGTGGGTGATCCACCTCATGTGGACTATTATATTATTTCTCCTATGTACCCACACCTATTTCCTGCCTACCCTTGTTTCTTATTGAGCCACATGTCATGTTTGTGTGCTCACATGTCCCTAGCCTTGCCTATATAAGAAGGCTCATCTACATTGTATGTAATTTGAACTATTGATCATTTTCTATTGATGAGAATACAGTTTATTCTTGTCCTATATTATGTCTCTATTTTTGTACATTTCATTGTGCTCTTGATCTTGGCAAAATCTCACAGTGTAGGTACCCCAATTGATAACTTAAACAGATTCTCATATTTTCATCAAAATCTAACCCATTGATCTTTTTTGTAGTGTTGTGGTGTTTGTGATGGCATGGGATTATATATTGATTTCCTTTCTTCTTCCAAACAAATCATCAATAATATGAATGTTCTCGTTTTGGCAACCAACTGCCTACATTTGTTAGCACTAATCAAATATGTCCTCCTTTCTTTTCTCCCTTTTTTTCTGAATTGAGATGTGTAATGTAGGGGGCAATTTGAATCCCTGGGCTTGGCAATGGAGCAAGCCAATTTGGCAGAAAATGCTTGCACTGAAATCTCCCAGATTCTGTCTCATTGCTTAGGTTAGGGTTAGCTTTTGAAATTTAGTTTAGAAAATATTAATAATAGTTTTAATTGAATTATCTTTAGTATATTATTTCTTTTCATTTAGAAAACATGTTATATCTATACATATTATAAAACAAAAAATAATATATTTAAAATACATTAGAAAATTTTACAAATATTAAAAATTTAAATGATTTAAAAATTATTTTGCAATTAAAATGACTAGAAATTTTATTAAAATATTTTATTACAATATGAAAAGTACCATTTTTATAAATAATTTTTCATTCTATTATATTATTTATTGTAATTTAATAATAAAATATATGTAAATGTTATATTTAATCATATTATAAAATTAAAAAAATATTTAAATTTTTAAAATTTTTGAAAAATTATTTTAAAATAAAAACTGAATAATATGTACTAAAATTAAATAATATGAACCATATTTTTATTTTAGTTAGGGTTAGGGTTAGGGTGAGGTTTAACTTAAAGTTATCATTAGAGTATTTTAAAAATAAGGTGTCTATTTTAAGATAGAACTTAGTTAGAGTTAGCATTAGGGCCCAATTAGGGTTAGAATTAGTGTTACATCAAAAATTAGTATAGAAAAGTATTACTAATGGTTTTAATTCTATTGTAACAAAATCTGTCTATGGTATATTATTGTTTTATTTGAGAAAATATGTTGTATTTAAAAATATTATAAAATTAAAAAGAATTTGAAAAAATAAATGATTTAAAAATTATTTTATAATAAAAATGACTAGAAAATGTATTAAATCATTTTATTACAATATGCAAATTACCATCTTTTACGAATTGAATTACTACCTTTAATATAATTTAAATAAATAGTAAATAAAATAACCAAAATTAAATGATATGCATCATCTTATGATTATAGTTAGGGTTAGGGTTAACATTAACTTAATGTTAGGGTTAAGGGTTGGTTAAAATTAAAGTTTCAATTCTAAAATAAACTTTTATTTCGTGTTAATAATAGGGCTAAGTTAGGGTTAGAGTTAGTGTTAGGATTTAAGTATGAGATTACCATTATAGGATAAAGCTTGAAATTAGCATTCTAGTTGAATTAGGATTAGGGTTAGCATTAGGGTTCAGTGAGAATTGGACATGGTGTTCCTAAGATTTAAATTAAGTTTAGAGGTAGTGTTAGGGTTAGGATTAAATTAGTATGAAGGATAAGGTCAGTATTATGGTTAGAGTTAATGTTTGTTATATTAGGGTTATGATGTATTTAAGCTCGTGGTTTTATCTATAATCCTAAATATGATCACAAACCTCACCTAAACCTTAACACTACAAATAGAAGAATTAGTGACAACTAAGATGAAAGTAGGTAGTACAAAAATATAAGCTTGGAAAACATATATTTGAAACCTTTTGTTGGGGCCTAAATGCCATTAAAAAATTCCATTGGTTTGTCAATATTTTAGGTAGAGGCAAAGAGATGTCTTGGGCTCTATTTTAAATTTTGAATTTGAAATATTAAAAGTATCAAATTTGTGGTTGTGAAAATGAACAATGAATTTGAATTCTGTGATGGCTTGACTTTGCCTCTTCCATGCCATCATTTTTAGAGCTATCAGAGAGGTCTTCTTGGTAGGTTTTTTTCAAAGACTAGCAAAACCTATCTATTTTAAAATGACATATATATCTAGCAATAACTTTAGGTGTTGGATTTCATTTTCTGGGACTATACAAAATATTCTTTTATTGATATTTTTTATCAGAAACATATATTGCTATGAGCATAACCATTGCACCTCATTGAGATGCTCACACCTAACAATATAATACGATAAAGAATGTGACATTAACTAAACAAATATTATCGTGATTATTAAATATGCTCAAATAAAGAGTCGTGTCCGCTAGACAAAGTAAACCATATATATATTTAGGGCAAGATGGGTTAATAGAGGACATATATTTGTTGTGTACATCCAACGGATTCTCCATTATACGCCCGCAAACACATATACTCTCTACAAAACAGTAATGGATACTAAATGTATCAAGAAGGAAGATGAAGGGTTAGAAAGGTCTGAATTACCGCTGAATACAATAGAGGAGAAGAAAAGGGATACTGTAGGCAATGAGAGGAGTGATGAAGAATCAGTTTGGTCTGAATTCCCTGACCATATAGTGGAGGAGATATTTTCGAACCTTCTGTTCGAATTTACTCTTCCATTTCGTATTGTTTGTAAACAATGGAACAAACTCTTATCCTCTAACAGATTTCTATCTTCATTGGCAGAGAGCGATCCATGGATTCTTCTATGCAGCTCAACGCATTGCATGGCATACTGTTTTCTCACGCAGTCTTGGAAGATTCTTTCCCTTGGTTTCTTGCCAAGCCGAACAACAAAAAGTCTCTCATTAGGCAATTCAAGATTTTGTAGTTCAGGTGCAGGCCTACTGCTAATCGAATACGGATGGCCTCGGAAATATATGATCTGTAATCCAATTACAAGGACCTGCAGATTTATTCACCCCGTCATATCACAGAGTGCAACTTTATCAGCAATAATGGACGACGGGGAGTCCTACAAAATAGTGGGCGTGACACATGAAAGAAACCACGGTTCCCTGCAAATTTACCATTTTTCGAAATCGTCATGCCGGATTGAATTTGAGTTGGCTCTCGACCCAAGAGATTTTCCTGTTTCTCATATTTGTTGTGCCAAGGGTCTTCTCATGTGCGTCTTAAACATGGGGAATTTCTTATTTGGAACATGGAAGATAAGCAAGTGCAACGATTTTCCTTTCCGTACCCGAATCTATATATTCCAGCGGGTAGGATAAACACATGGACCGAACGACTGGTTGTATGTGTGTCGTCGATCCTGTTTGTAAGAACATATTATTCCGACTCCGTTTGTACCTCTTTCGTGATTGTATGGGAATTGTTCCGGGAGGAAGAGAGCTCTATATGGAGTTGGAAAGAGATGTCAAGAATGCCTCCTGATTTGTGTCGTAAATTTTTTAATGCGCGCTCAATTAAAATGGGAAAGTTTTCAGAGTATGAGACTTTCATTGTTGGAAATTTTATCTGTTTCAGAAGTGGGTATAGAAATACCAAGCTATTTGTCTACAGCTTACATGACAAGTGTTGGAGGTGGATCAGAGTTCCTGATTCTGTCAGATTTAGAAGGTATAACACAAATTTTGAGTTTCAACCTAAGCCAGGCATGAAGATATAGGTTTCTCTTAATATGTTTTCTAGTAACTTTATCTGATCTGTTTAGAACATATATTACATGGCAGGATGAATATTTATGTAAAAAATATGAAGAGAAATCATATGAAACTTTTTTTTTTTCTTTTGTTTATTTAAGTTCAATAAATTTATAATTTTTATTATTTATTTTTATATCAGATTTCTTATATATGCTTTATTTTGTTTGAATCCGAATCTGTAAAATAGATTATATTAAATTTTGATTAATACAATTCTAATACAAATACCAGCAATCCCAATGTTTTCAATCAATATATACTCATCTCAAAGCCATTTGATATATTAAATTATGACAAATTTTATATAATTACATCAAAGAAAATGTAAAACTTATGATTATTGTTTCTCATAATCATTGATTAGGTTTGACATTATTCTTATTCAAATCTCTAATTTATTGCATGTAATATTGAATATAAAATTATGCGATGACCAGTTGGGTGTTTAAATTTTAATTTTATCATTTAAATATTTAAAAAAGAACTAGTTATTAATGGATTGAAATTATCTTAGAAATTGAAAAGGTCAACATTATCTTGCATGAACACCTAGTTAGATACCATGGTCATGGTTTTTCTAACTTCCATACATGATTTAAATACAAGGAATAAATATATAAAAATGCAAACACTAGATTTATTTTATGTAAGTAATTGTGAAGAAGATTAAATCACTAGATTTGTTTCATAGAAAAATGCAAACACAATGATTCTTTGATGAAGATCATATTTTTGAGAAGTTAGAGAAGTTACTGCAGAAATCTAATTAATTTTCTAATAATATATTATAATTATTAGATAATTTATGGCTATATCATGAATCTTTAGTTCTCGCCATTAACATAAAATATAATCTAATGATCCTCATTTTATTTCATGTGGTAAATATGTACCTCCAACTCTTGTTGATAAAAGATCTTGTGCAAATCAAATACACTCAATAGCTCTTTTCTCATCATCAAAGAGACTAAATAACTCTTTTCTCAACATCAAAGTTACTAAATATCAAATAAATTGTTTTTATTAAAATTCTTTCACGGGAAAAATCCCAAAACATTTCTCCCCCTATAATTTAGCTATTGTCCTCAATAGTAGGAGATGCATCTGCATCACAACTCAAAATAAAGTGTGATTAATAAATAAAATTACTAATATTGAATATTTGTATACTCCATTATAATTACATGTTATATTTTACTCCATCTATATCTTTTGATTCAACGAAATTCAGAAGTTCAATAATCATATTTCTAATTAAAATTATGACAAATTTTCATACATGTCTTATGAAACATATCATGAGTTTTTTTTTGTTTTTGTTGAAGAGTCAATCATAATTTATACATTTTCATCTCCTATATTTTTAACTTTACCACTTTGCTCATTTATTCAACTCCTCTTCTTTTTATAAACTTATTATCACGTGGTCACACAACACTCATTATGGATGTCCTATATATATGGTCACTCATATTTATAGAAGTGTAATCTTTATATTCACCACACATGCCAAACATGTACAAGGTTATTGGGTTGATCAAGTCCAATAACAAGGTACAATGAAATAAAACATGGTAATATTGCTAGGCATCTCAACACTAATAGAACAAAGGTAACTATTAGCGTGCATTGAAAACTTCATAAAAATTTGTTCTAATGTTTCCTTTATAAAAAAAAATAATTATTTAATAAAAATGATCATTTGATCAAGTAGTAATGGTCCACTCACAATTATAATTATGTAGGAAAACTTTCCATGAAATAGAATTGGAAACTATTAGATTATATATAACATGGATTACATGAGATATAAGACAAAATAGTGGAGGATAAGGATTTTAAATTTACCTATCCATATGTTCAAAAATATAATGTAATATGTATTTAGAGGTTTGTGTACCCACTTGAGATCATACGAACCCTTGATTAAACACATTTCTATTACTAAGTGAAATTATTAACTCCAACCTAAAACAACATTTATGTTGAATACAATGCACCTAATATATGTAGCTAACCTATCCATTATTATTGCTTAATATTGTTGCTACT